>NW_006922174.1:1011100-1023557 GCF_000298275.1 Orycteropus afer afer
AATTCTATAAAGCAACGCGTTTCCAACTAAAAACTATAAAGCAAAGTGCATTTGGAGAAGTCAGTGTTCACACCCCTCCCACCTCCCCGGATCGTGTCCCCTCTTCCTCTACACACTGTCGACTTCCTCACTGGTTTCTGGTTTATTCCTTTATTGTCGGGTTTTGCTCTGACTGGCATAGGAGCAAACCTGTATGTGCTTGTGTGTCTGTGCATGTGTGCATATGCATGTGTGTGCACGTGCATGAATGTGCAGGTGTGTGTGTGTGAGCCCTTATTATACAGTCAACTCTCAGATCTGAGATGAACAGCCCTGTAAACAGCATATCACAGAGTTCACCGGCCCTGCAGAGGAAGCCCATATCCTCCTCACAGCCCCACGCACTCCCACAGGTGGGGATTATGACTTACCACCCAGTCCACGTTGACACCAGCTGTCTGTGTTGTGTCCCATCTTTTGCTGTTACGGAGAGTGTTAAAGGGTTAGAAAGTGTTACAAGAGTGGACAGGCTCTGCTGTGACAGTTACCCAATGAGCAGGATACAGCGTCTTGTGTTTTCCCAGGCTCAGCTGGGGATGGACACAATGTGTGCAGCAATGGCTTGAGCACACCCATAGCTGTGGACGGCGCGGAACCGGCCGTGTCTCATTTTGCTGCACACAGGGTCACTGTGAGTTGGAGCTGACTCAACGGCACCTGACGACAACAACTAGTGGGCAGTTCCTGGCATCCCCTGCGGCTGGCCAGACGGCACCAGGCCCCTGCACTCTTCCTCGGGGTCCTGACCCCCGCCCACCCCAGCACTGCTGCTCCTCTCAGCTGCCCGCCCACGGCTTCCTATGGGCCTGCAGGAAGCACCCGAGGTGCACAGCTCCCCTCTGCAGGCCCTGGGCACGTGTCACCTGGGCACACAGCCCGCTGCCCCAGGCTCTCAGGAGAGAGGACCTAGGGGCTACCTTTTAATTCAACTTTTTATCAGAGGTAACTGGAAACTCCACACAGAGGTGAGAAAGAATGGAGGGATCCCAGTGCCCTGGGTCCCGTCAGTGGCCACGTTGCTCATCTGCAGGACAAGAAGTAGCCATCACCTCCTTCCCCTGGGCCCTGCACCACACTCCTTAAGAAAGCCACTGACTGGGTTGTTGTTGTTGTCGTAGGTGCCGTGATTTCCAACTCACAGCGACCCCGCGGGGCACAGAGCTCCAGGGTTCCCGGGCTGCCGTCTTCACAGGAGCAGCTGCCAGGACTTTGGCCTGAGGACCTGCTGAGCGGGTCCGGTTGGCAGCCCAGTGCTTAACCGTTGTACTCCGAGCGCTCCATCCGGACAGCACAGTTAACCAGGTCCCCTGCACAAGCTCCTGTGGAAAGTCAGGCCTGTCCTGCCGGGCACCAGGGCGCTGGAGGCCTAACTCCGGGCACACGGCCCTCACTTCACTGCTGAAGCCAGATTCCTTCCACCCAGTCTGTGCTGCGCCGGCATCAATGCATATGTGTGTGTGGAATGTGTGCTCTGTGGGCACGGGTGTGCGTGTGGAACACGTGCGTACCTGTGAGCACGGGTGTGCGTGTGGAACATGTGTGCATCATGAGCACAGATGTGCGTGTGGAGGGCACGTACCCTGTGAACACAAATGTGTGTGTGGAACATGCGTGCACTGTGGACACAGATTGCATGCGGAGTGCAAGTGCACCATGGGCACAGATGTGCATGTGGAACACACATGCACTGTGGAAAAGGGCATACATGTGGAATGCACGTGCATCAATAGGCACAGATGTGCATGTGGAGAGCATGTGTCCCACGGGCACGGATGTGCATGTGGAGGGTACGTGCCCAATGCGCACGGATGTGCGTGCAGAACACATGCACTGTAGACAAGGACATATGTGTGGGATGTGTGTGCACCTGTGGGCATGGATCTTGCTAGTCTCCCATCTCTGGATCCTGGTACACAAATGTCACCTTGACGATACACACAAGTCGCTCAGTCCCCAGGCATCGCTTCCCTGTGGCAAGTCGCCCAGTGACACAAAGAATTGAAAGTGCTCAGTGTGACTTCCTGCTCTCATCCCCGTGACGCAGGACGTGTCCAGTTAATTCTGCGATGCTGTGACATAGTGGCTCTCTCTCATCAACTGAATACACTTTTCTTTGAAAACTAATTTTTTAAAATCAGAGATAATCTCTCTGTTTTGCTTCCACTCAAGTCTGACTGGGAGAGCTCTGCCCCGTCTTGTATTTCTAATCCTTCTAAGTTCCCAAAAGCAAAACGCAACCCAGTGCTGCTGAGTCAATTCTGACTCATTGTGCCGTTACAGGACAGAGCAGAACTCTCCTGTGGGGTTTCCAAGGCTGTGAGTCTTTACGGAAACAGACTGGCACCTCTTTCTCCTGTGCAGTGGCAGGTAGGTTTGAACTGCCAACCTTTCAGTTACCTGCTGAGCGCTTTACCCACTGTGCCAAGATGAAAACCTCAAGCAGATACCGGCAACTGCGCTTCAAGGTGACATCCATGAAATAGCCATCTAATCTGTTGGCAGTTAGATCACCTTTTGGACCTCTATTTCACTTTTTGGAAAAAGTTAATTCATGGCCAATCCAACTCTCTGATATGCTGGTATTTTGAAATTGTTTAATTACATATTGAGTTAATATTAAAAAAAAATAACAAAGTAAGACATCATTTTAGACCGATGAAAGCAGGAGGTGAGCAGCTGAAGGAACCCCAAGGCTCCCACCTGGTGTTGCAGAGAGAGCAAGCGCTCCTGCTGGGATCCCTGCCCTGCACCCCGAGCTCCAGCGCTCAGCACCCAGACTGAGTGCTTCTCCTCACCCTGGAGGCTTCGTGGCGGTGCCGCGCCTGTTCCTTCTGGCTCGTGCTTCAGGTTAAGGGAAGTGTCGTGTGTGTGTTAACTAAAGCTTGCTGCCTCCCTCGGTGTTGTATTCCTGGCACGCAGACTCACGCTGTCTCCTGCTGCTACCGGTCATCCCCAGTTCCCATCAGTGAATGAAACGCCGGCCCTGCCTGTCCGGGCCGCTGTGCGGGGCACGTTTTCCCATGTGCTGTGCTGCTGCAGCCCCTGTGCACGTTCGGGCTTCTCTCTAGGGCAGCAGCCCTACCCTCGTGCTGTGCCCACAGCCCCCAAAGGACTCGCTGAACTCAGGTTGCTGGGCACCCCTCCACAGGTTCTTCTGGAGTGAATTTGCTTGTCTCATGAGTCACCAGGGGAGGGGCCGCTGCTGGCCCAGGCCGCACTGTGACAGGCACTGGCCCAGGGCACTGTAAGCACCACCCAGTCGGACTCCGCAGGATAGGACTGCTTTATGTCTGCACTGTGAGCAACATCTCCAATTCCAACTAACGTTAATTTACACAGACACCCAGGAACGGAATCAGGAAGCCTTGGTGGCCCACTGGTTCAGCGCTCAGCTGTTCATCAGAAGGCTGGCGGTTCTAATCCACCGGCAGCTCCATGGGAAGAAAGACATGCAGTCTGCTTCCCTAAAGATTGACAGCCTTGGAGACCCTGTGGGCAGTTCCACTCTGTCCTCTAGGGGCGCTGTGAGTCAGAATGGACTCCATGGCAGTGGGTTTTTTGCCTTCCCTGGGGTCTGCTTGTTAGGCTTGTTCCCATTGCTGTGCCTGTGTGGGGTCCCCCTAGCTCTCACCATCCCACAGCCTCTGCCTGTCCCTACAGTGCTTGGCAGCTCTCTGGAAAGATGAGCTGAGTGGGTTGGGGCTCCTATAAAGAATGGGCCCAGCCTCTCCCCTGACATCAGTTTTGGGGTGGAGTCTTTTCTGCTTCTTTGCTGGGACTTGGCTATGTTCCGGGTGTGGGAAGTTGCACGACGCATGCAGAGAGGTATGGCATCAGGTTAGAAAGACGCCAACAGTCCAGGACAGACAGACACACTGTTTCCATGTCATACGTGGAAGCCATCCTCCCCGCAGACTGGGCCGGGTTTCCAGTGCGTGTGGTATCCTCTCTCCTTGTGCATTTTCTGGGCCACGTCCATTTCTTCAAGTCTGTGTTTCCGCTTCAGCAGTTAGAAGGGCCTTTCAATATCATTTTTCCTGGAATAATTTGTTATCCATCATTTTTATGGCAGCATTAAATTTTAAGAGAAAATTGAGAGGGACAGAAAATCTAGCGCATGTTCCAGCCCCAAAAGAAAGCCTTTAATCTGCTGAGGACATTTCAATTTTACATTCAAATGTGACTCCAGGACCAACACTCTGTCCGGAGCTGTCTGTCTGTCCCATATACAGGAGTGGGGGGCTGTCACCTGTTCTGTCTCAAACAGGCAGCTGCCTCTGCTCCATGCTCCCAGTGAGAGGCCAGGAACCAAGCACCGGGGTGCAGAGAAAGGGGCCCACATCTGAACACAGCAGGCAGGCTCCCAGAGGCAAGGGCTCCACTGGCCGCACGCGGCTCCCCACTTCTGGCCACGCTGATCAAAGTCCAGGACTGTAGGATGAAAACTACAACAGGCCTGTTTTACAAATCAGCTCACTTGCCTGGCGCTGGGGAGACTGACGGGGTGGAGTGGCCAGGAAGGGGAAGTCGGCCCACCCTGGGTACCCCATTTTACCTGTCTGTCACCCCTGGCTGGACAGCTGGCAGCCCCCCCCCAATCCCTCTGAGGGCTGGCTTCTCTCATCTCTGCCAGTGCCCCTTCACCCCTCAATTCCCAGAAAAGCTCAGTGGCCACCCTGCCTCGGTAGTCCCTCTAGGAATGAGCCTTTCTGAGCACAGTCGGGGCTGATAGAGACGAGGGGGCTTCTGAATATGTGCCCAATGTCCCTAGTCACTTAAGAAAGGTGTGACTGTAGACAGTAACACCCGAAAAGACTGAGGGGACACAGGAAGTCAGCAAGGCTGCCCCCAGCATTGTGGCAATGCAGCAGTGAGCCACACCTCCTCCACGTCAGGAAGGGGAGTGACGTCTGCGTCACGTGAGTGCCCTGGATGGGGAGATGCAAACCAGGAAGGCTCTGTTTCCCTCAGGATGCACTTGGCTGTGTCCTCTTCCTCAGAATGTGCACGGACCACGGAAGCGTGTCTGGACCGAGGGATCAGACCGTGGGGGCAAACGAACTGAGCGCCATTTCGAAGGAGAGGATGGTGGCAGTGGGGCTGGCTCTGGCCCTCAGCCACTCGGCTCGGCGTTTCCAGTCTCATTCTGATTGTGGAAAAAGAGCACGGAATGCGGCCTGTGCAGCCTGCTGAGGCGAGCCAGCGACCTGGGGAGGACTGGCCAGGGCTGCGCCGTTGCCCCCGGTCTAGTGGGATGTGGGAGGATTGGCTGGGAGAAGCATGGTCATGAACACGACCTGTCTGCAGGACTTCCTGGTGGAGACTCTGGACCAAGGAGTCCCGCTCTGAGCTTCAGCGGCACTCAGCTGCAAAGGGGGAAGTCACGGCACACTCCCTGCGAGGCCGCCAGGTGTGCTACACAGGCTGATGTGCGCAAGGTTTACACCAGCCACGGGCACATGATGGGTCCTTAATAACTGGTAACTGTCTGCCGCAAAAGACCTCTTCAGGTGCCAAAGGGCAAAGGTGCCACTCTGAGGACTAAGGTACCTCTGACCCCAGCCACGGCGTTTTCAGTCGCCTCATGTGCATGTGACATGTGCATGTGAAAGCTGAACAAGGACTGAGGGAGACTGAAGAAGAGTCGATGCCTGTGAGTTGCGGGGCAGGCGAGGGATGCTGAGAGCACCATGGCCCGCCAGAAGAACCGTCAAACCTGTCCTGGAGGAGCGCAGCCGACTGCTTGCGAGTGAGGACGGCGGCCGGGACACTGCTGTGGACGCGTCATCAGGAAAGAGCGCTCGCCAGAGAAGGACGCTCTGGGCTCAAGGCAGAGGGTCCGGGAAAACGGGGAGACCCTCGTGAGAGGGCCCGGTGCCACGGCCACAGCAATGGGCTCCACACACCACTGGCCGTGGAGACGGTGCCGGCGGGCGGCGTCTCGTTCCACCCACGCGAGGTTGCTGTGGGTCGGAGACGACTCAATGGCAGCAAACCACCACCTCCGTTTGGATCTGTCTCCAGCAGTGTGGGATATCAGCCATGAAAACAGCGTTAAGTTGCTCATTTGGAAAAAAAAATGTACGCAAGCCTGTCACTTTGACATCAATAACCTTACAAAACATGCCATTCTTAGAGAGGGTAACTCCACGACTCACAATAACGGGGGTGGCGGGCAGCCCTGTGTGCCAGCAGCACTGAGATGGCCAGCTCCACTCTGGCTCATCCAAATGATGGGTGCTGAGCCAGGAAAGCAGCAGTGGCGAGGAGTTTGAGCTGGTGGGACCCAAGGACATCTGCACAGAGGTCGATCCAACACACTGGTCAGTGTGACACGCGGCACCGGGAGCAGGCCTGAGGCTGCACAGGGACAAGACAGGGCAGGAACGCTCCCTGCAGCCGGACCCAGCCAACACTTGGCCTGGGGCAACCCTGCTGCCCACACACTCAAGAGCAGGCTGGTCTCCCAGGCTCCTATTCGGGGTCCAATTTGCAACAAAAATGCACGGGAACCTGGAGAGTCTGCTTCTGTTTGGACCAAACACCAAAAACATCAGTTGGTGAGGCCATCGAATTGACTCTTTAGAAACCTGCCTGTGCGCCTTCAGCGGCACCGCCAGGCTGAGGGACAGGACTGACCTGCACAACGGACGCCACAAGCAGCTGCTTCGTGTTGTTCGGAGGGTTCATGAGCCCCCCTGAGTTGAAGAGCAGCCCCAAACGGGACTGATAACTTCCCAGGGCGCCCCACCTCAGTGAGCCGCACAGACAGAAACACACCGTCCGGATAATAGATCTAATGGCGCACTAAACGGATTCTCGCCTTCGCCTTCCTCATTACTAAGCTCTGTACCTCATGCATCTTTCTAATTGTTTTCCAGTTCCTTCCCAGGGAACCTGGCGGCTGGGAATTGATGAACAGGCACAGTAAGCAGGCTGCCCCACTGCCGCCCACAGTCGGAGCCCAGCTCATGTGCACGTCTCCTTTCATCCAACAACAGCACTGCTGTGATTTCGGGCTGAACTGTTAGCTCATCGTGGAGGGCACAATGCTGTCCACTTCACAGAGTCATCAATCATCGCATCTCACGGCAACACCAGCGCACGGGCGGGAACCGCTGCCCAGGTTAGAGGTGAGGCAGGTGCTTAAATGGGACACCCGATGAGACAACGCGGACAATTCCAGCCACAAAATCCCTGGGATGGGAGACGCGTTCCACCCTGGAAGGGCCGCGTCATCCCGTGTCCTGCCCAGCTGCTACATGGATGTCAGGGAGAGCACACTCCATCCCTGGGGGGGGCCAGCAGTCAGGGGGTCGCTGCCCCCATACCTCAAGGGGCTGAGAGAGGAGAAGGGCCTACAGTGGCTGTCCCCTGACAGCAGGCCACTGGGGGGGGGCTACCAGGCACCTGCCCTGGGAGGGGGCAGCCTCGCGCCCCATACTGGACTCCTGCCCGCCAGGGCCACCACTGCCGGCTTACCAAAGGAGAGGACAGCTCGGAGACCAGAGCCAGGGGTCCTCCCAGAATCCTCACTGCCCGGGACCCAGCAGTCTTCCAGGCACTCCCCACTGTCTGGGGCCCAGGGTCTGCCCTGCCTCCTACTACCCAGGGGTCTACGCTGCACTCCTATCTATCACCTGGCACACTGCACTGCCTGGGGCCCAGGGGTCCACCCAGCACTCCCCACTGCCAGGGGTCAAGGCGCATCGGTACATCGACCGGCAACTGCCTCTCGGTAACGATGGTGATTAGAGGGCCTGTCCACTTTTCAAAAGACCCCATCAGTGGCAGGGAGGAAATTAAACACGGCATCAGATGAGTTCACGCCTCTTCCTCCTCAACTTTAATTAAAAGACCCATGTAAGACTGCTGCCCCTCACCGAGTGGGACACCACGTGAAAGATGCATGCACAGCGCCAACACCTCACCGAGTGGGAAACTTCGTGTGGAGGAGACAAAGGGACCCGCGGCAGAGACGCGGGGCTTCGGGAGACCCGAGGTCCTGCACTCGGCATGGGAGTGCCATGGCCTTGGAGGGCTGCCGGAGCTGTGCCCGGTGTGAGTGGGCCAAGCCTGGCTCCCAGTCCCGGTGGTTTACTGATGACCACGTGCTCACTATCAACAAACCCCTACCCTGTGAGCGGTTTGTGGCTGTGGTTGACAGTGCCCCTCACAGGGTAGGGGCAAAAGGAAGGTTGTTTCTTTTGCCGAAAGCTCACCCTGTCTCCCACCCAGAGTGACACACCCTCAGGGAAACAGGTCCAACACTAACCACACTGAGCCAAGAGCCCCGTCCACCAGACATTCTGCAGGGCTCCCCGCCTTCCGGACCTGCCTTCACTGAGTGGGCGTGGCTTCCCGTGGACAGCCCTGCCCTGAGCGGCCAGCTGGCTCTGCGTGACAGTGGGCAGGGCCCGGCCCCAACAAGGGCAGCACCCAGCCCCCAAGCCCCTGGAGGGGACACGAGGCCTGCTGGAGGGGCCCCGCCTCTCCCCAGAAACGTCCAGACACCTCAGGAGGCTGCAGCACAGGCTGAGCAGAGGGGTCATCCCGCTCCTTCTGGACCAGAGCCGCCCCCACGAGCACCCCGCTGCCTGCAGGAGGCCCTCCTGTCGGACCAGGCGTCGCCACTCTCCCAGGGGCTGCCTCCCTCCTGGGGCTCAGACGCCAGAGGGGCTGTGGTGACCCCCCGTGTGAGGCTTCTCATACCTGTGCCCCAGGGGGATCCAAAAGGCAGAGGGCCCCCCAGCGTGAGCAGCCCCCGGTGCACCCTCAGCGTGTGAGGGGAGTATCCTAACGACCCCTCTCCCAGAGCTGGAGGAGGGGGTCAATGAGCCTCACTGTGAACCACAGCCACAAACCGCTCACAGGGTAGGGCCGACACAGGGTCACAGGCCTGCCCTGCACCCCACCTGACTGCCCGCACAGCACAAGCGGGGCACTCACATGCTGGGCGCTGTGCCCTGGGCACCCCACAGCCTAGTGGGGGGCACCCGCCCCACTGCACAGGGAACCCCGAGGCCGCCTGCCACATCTAGAGAGTGAAGGTCTGAACCCAGTGCTGTCAGCACACCTGCCACCTCTGATCAAGGCCAGACGAGCGGACACAAAGGTTCTAGAACGTGGCTGACAGCCAGGGAAAGCAGGACACTTAGGAAACTTGCAGAGCTGGAAGCGCGGTCTGGTGGGTTGAGTGGGAGGACAGCGAGGCTGCCCTTGGCCACGCCCCCCCATTCAAGGGGCCTGATTAGACTGCATTTGCACACCCAGTCCCAGTTTTAATAATCAAGACCTGAAGACCTGCAGTACCTTCTTAATAAAGAAACCAAACTCACTGCTATCAAGCCACATCCGACTCATAGCCACCCCTCCTTGGGTTTCCAAGGTAGTATCACTACAGAAGTAGACAGCAGCTGGTCGCCCACCGACGGGAGGCAGCAGCCCCTGCACTTGTTTCACCCAAGTGAGTGAGACCCCAGCATCAACCATGACCTTACCGCCTCCTGCTCTTGTCCTGAGCCCCCTCCCCGCCAAGAGAGCCCGGGTCAGGCCTCTGAGGGTGGGTGGGTCCCCGACCCTCTGCCTCCGGAGAGAGCCCGGGTCAGGCCTCTGATGGTGGGTGGGTCCCTGAGGTCCCCAGTGGGCCTGGGTCAAGGCTGAGGGTAGAGTTCGAGACGGAAACAGAATGCGCCGTAGGTCTAAAATATTTACAGGTCGTCCCTGACTTCCGATGGGGCTCTGCCGCCACGACTCTGCCGTCAGCCAGTTCTGACGTAAGAGGAACCCTTCATTTTTTTTCAGTTTTCGTATTGCTGCCTTTTACTGTCAGTTCTTTATAAATCACAAGGTTGAATGTCCACAGATGACCTGGAGGTCACGAGTGCAGTGCATGGAAACCTGACCACGTCGTAAGTCAGGACGCCGGGGACCTCGAGGCCGGGGTTACTGTCAGAGCCCGAGCAGCGGGCTTTCTCGCTCCCAGGTGGTGTCCCAGCGGCACACCCGCTTCTGGGTCCCAGCACCAGTGACAACCCAGGCATGAGGCTGCAGGCAGGGAGGAGGACCGGGGGGCGGAGAAGGGGGACAGGCCTGGCCAAGCCACCGACCACACTGAACGGGGTGACCAGCTCAGCTTGACAGTGCAGGCCAACAGCACCCACAACGGGTACAGGGGTTGCTTCTACTCTTGCAAGGCAGCAGGAGCCCCCGCTCAGGCTCTACACTGGGCACGTGAAGTGCCCCTCCTGCAGCCCAGGGCAGGCCAAAGACACAGGTGGAAGGCCCCATAACTGGGCCTCCCGGGCTGAGGGTCTCCTGGGAGGCAGGACCACGCACCGCCCCCCGCCCGTGGGTGCCCAACCCCAGGACCCCCCTGGAGCAAGCACAGTGTTACTACAGACAAGCTCCTCAAGAGCAGGGCTTGGCCCCTTGAGTTTGGGGGTGCTTGTGGAATTCCACACTGAGACAACACACCCCCTTCGCTTTGGTGCCCCTGCCTTGTCTGGGCCTGGGACAAGGCTGGTGCTCAAGCATCCCTTGCTGACATGTACCCCATGGCGGTTAAAGAGTTACTGGAACACGTAACGGCCCCACCAATAACCCTCTGGTTTAGGGGAGGGTAGTCACCTGACCGCCAGGCCGGGATTACTGCGTATTTTCATTACCAAAGGAGGCAGTACAATTTCATGGTCACTTGGCCTGTGAAACAGAAACAGCCCCCGTGTTTAAGATGCGAAGTGGTTTACGGCCAGGTGCTGTCGGTCCAGGCATGAGTGCGTGGTGCCAATGAGTCAGTTCACGACAAGACTTAATTTCAGGGAAATGAGCTCAGTAAAGATGTTGCAATTGCGCACACAGTGTTACTACCTATTAGGAGTCCGAGGGAAGTGGTGCGGGGCTGGTGGCAAGCCGTCCACATCCTGGCTCCTGGAAACGCGCTGGACTCGCTGCCTCGTTCATCCCTCATGGTGCGGTACCACGGGCAGCCTGTGCTTACTGAGGGGCCCGTCCAGTCACAAGGGGCAGCGTTCCAATTCACGGGACATCACACGTGTTTCCTGCATAGACCCGACGGGTGGCTGCAGGAACAGCTCCTTTACCAGGACAGTCCTGGGGAGGCTCGATGGCCCAGAACGCTTACGCAGCTGCCATACACTCAGTAAGCAAACCCAGAAGGGGTCCAGAGGCCAGTCTAGAGATGAGCAACGACGTCTGTACTGAGCACCAGCACACACGCGGGCCGGAAGAGGGGGAGAGAAAGCGTTCTGGTTCCCTGGTGCTGCCCTGACAGGAATATACCCAAATGGGAGTCTTGAACAAACAGGAGTTTATTCTTACAATTTGGAGGCTTTCAGTCTGAGTTCAAAGTGCCAGGCTCTAGGGACTGGGTGAAAGCCACTCAACCCTGGGCTTCAGCTCTGCCTCTTGCTCCCAGCCCACTGAAGCTACAGGCATCTCGTCACTCAGTCAGCTCCTGGCTGCTGAAGCTGACAAGCCCAAGGTCGACAAATAAAATGGCACAGTCCTGATGTTACCAAACCACATGGCAGGCCATTAATTCAAGTTCATTGTAAGTCCCAAGGTTGGTACAGCATGGCAGGCTGCTGAACAACGACATGGCCACATGCAGGGTTCAAGCATGCCATAAGCTAGAGACCATTCCCAAGGTTTCTCCTTATACACAGGAAGCAGACCACTTCCCTAAGGCAGCTACTCAGCTGCTTGTGGTAGATCTCACCATGGAGTTGATTGCCAGTCTAATCATGGGCAATAACTACCACCAGCTGCCCAGCCACTCAACCAGGCCCAGCCAATTGACACACAAATTTACCCACCACAGAAAGCCACCACGTGGATGGCCCAGCCCCTGCCTGGCCCTCGGAGGGCACACGAGCAAATGTCAGGAACACGGTTCCAGGTGTGAGTCCAGATGGCCCCTGTGAAAGCTCAGAGCACCGGGCCGGTGGGTATGGCCACAGTCAGCACCCCTGCCCCCTGGGAGCAGAGCAGCATCCCCCAGACCAACCATCTTGTGGGGAAGGGGGGGGAGCCCGAAGGGGCAAAGTGGGTGCCCAGAAGACCACAAGGCCTTCTCTGGCCCGCCAAGGCCCCTGGTCTTCTGCTACCATCCTCAGGGCTGTCTGAGTACAAGGCTCCAATGCTGGAGCCCCGCCCAGAATCTGGTACTCTGCTACCTTACAGAAAGCCCCTGCCCTGGGGTCCCCTGCCCAGCCCTTCCCCAACCCCAGCCCCAGCACCCGTCTGCAAAGGCAGTGCCATGCTTCAGCAGCTGTGGCTAGGGGCGAGCTCCCACAGTCGGAGGTTGCCCTGGAGCGTGAGAAGGGAGGCACCCGCCCGGCTCTCCAGGGCTCTGGAGCCACAGCCTCCTAATCCCACACAAAGGTGCCTGCAATTC
>NW_006922174.1:1028302-1032995 GCF_000298275.1 Orycteropus afer afer
TTCCCTTAAGTGTCAGAATACTCGGCGCTCTCCATTGGTGTCAGCCTACTGCTTCCACACCTTTGCCTTCTGTTTTAACAGAGTCCGTCATCGTCTGCTACACGGAGTAACGAAACCCCGCCCATCCTGGGCCAGCCCCACAACCGTGGCGGTGCTTGAGCCCATCACTGCAGCCACTGTGTCAATCATCTTGATGACAGTCTTCCTCTTTTTTGCCTGCGTATTTTACACGTGGCCAGCATGATGTCATTCTCCAGGGCTGGGCCCTCCTGATAACACGAGCCAAGTGTGTGACGCAAAGCCGCCCTGTCCTCCTTTCCAAGGAGCATTCTGGCGGCACGTCTTCCAAGTCAGATTTGTTCACTCTTCTCGCAGTGCACGTACAGTCAACATTCTTTGCCGACACCGTAATTCAAAGGCGTCAACTCTTCTTCAGTCTCCCTCATTCGCTGTCCAGCTTTCACACGCATATGAAGCTACTGAAAATACCATGGTTGGGTCAGGCACACCTTAGTCTTCACAGTGACACGCGGGCTTTTTAACACTTTAAAGCCGTCTTTTGCGGCAAAAATTCCCAGCGCGGTATGTCCTTTGCTTTCCTGACTGCTGCCTCCCTGTGTGGGTGGTGGCTCCACCACCGTAACACGGACAACGTCCAGTCTGGCCAGGGCTCCAGGACATCGTGGTCAGCCATTCTCAGAAGACGCCCCTGGTCCAAACCTGTCATTTCCACCCTACGACCGAACTAGCCCAAACATGAGCCAGTCAGGAATGCGTCAGCCGTGTCCCCGACCTCGGCCACTGCAGCAGCGCCGGCCACTGAAGACAGCGATGCCCCAGCTGCCCGGGGTGTCTGCCTTAAGCCCCTCCCACTCTGTGCCTCGGCAGAAGCCTGGCCTCGCCCCGGAGGACCTGCCGCTCCCCCAGGGAAGCTGCTAGTATCACCATAAATCTCTCCTCCAGGAACTGTTCACAGCAGGTGTCCTACCCTTCAACAACCCAAGGGAGGATTACTCGGCCTGAGGAGAAACCCAAGTCCTGGTGCAGGTGAGATGCCGTTCACACGGATGGACAGATGGATGCCGCAAACAGCCCAATGGGAGCAATCAGCCAGAGCAGGACAGGACTGCTGATCTCACTGATGTGAAATACGCAGGCTTCAGGAAACAGATATGCAGAAAGCGGAGATGGGCGGTGGTGGCCGGGGATGGCAGGTGGAAATGGGAAGGAACTGCTCATGGGCCATGAGTTCACTATAGGGCTGGAGGTGCCACGGGAGGAGGAGTGACCTGGAGGAGGAGTGACGGGAGAAGGAGTGACGGGAGGAGGAGTGACGGGAGGAGGAGTGACGGGAGAAGGAGTGACGGGAGGAGGAGTGACGGGAGGAGGAGTGACCTGGAGGAGGAGTGACGGGAGAAGGAGTGACGGGAGGAGGAGTGAGGGGAGGGGGAGTGATGGGAGGAGGAGGAGTGACGGGAGGAGTAGTGATGGGAGGAGGAGTGACGGGAGGAAAAAGGACGGGAGGAGGAGGGGAGGAGGAAGGACAGGAGGAGGAGTGAGGGGAGGAGGAGGAGTGACGGGAGGAGGAGTGAGGGGAGGGGGAGTGATGGGAGGAGGAGGAGTGACTTGGAGGAGGAATGATGAGAGGCAGAGCGACAGGAAGCGAAGCGATGGGTGGAAGAGTGACAGTAGGAAGAGCAACCTGGAGACTGATGGGAGGAGTGAGTGGGGGACTCAAGGGAACCACAGGACTGAATTGGGTGGAGGAGTGACAGAAGGAGGAGAGACCTGGACACGGACGGACAGGGGAATGAGTGGAGGACTAGAGGCTACAATGTAACTGAATCCCATGTTTAGGCGTTACTGAGATGACACATCTTGTTCGTTATATTTTCAACACAAACACACACATATGTGCACACACGCATGCACAAAGACACCCATACATATCCACACACACGTGCACACACGTGCACACACGTGCACACATACACACGTGCACATACACATGGATACACAGATACACACACATGCACATACATATGCACACACATGTACATGTGCATACATACCAGCGTGTCCACATGCACACACATGCATGCATGCACGTGCACACATGCACACACACATGCACACACATGTACACATACACACATACGCACTTACACACATCAACACAGGCTGGATATTTCATCAGAATTAGAGAAAGTGAGTGTGTCAGGTTTGGCCTCATACCCTGAACTCCTGACAGGAACTAGCGGGGCAATGTCAGTGCTCATCTAGGATAACGAGAACCACCGATGCGGGATAGCATGAGGCCCTGGCGGAGAACTGGGCATGCTGCACCTCCTGGCCAGCACTGTGCCGGGAACCCCACCACGTGGCCAAGCTGTGTCCTGAGGCCAGTGGGCCATCTCTCCTAGAGCCTACTGGCCAGCGGTTTTCAGCCGGCAGCTGCCATCTCACAGGTGACCTGGCTTCTCGGAAAGTGTGTAATGGAGAGTGGCCATGTGGCCGCCAGCTCCTTGTTCTTCCCCACCTTCTGGCTGGCAGGACGGATTTCTGCCGCAGCCCCTCCCTCTCCAGACACGGTGAGAAGTGGACTCCCCGACTCTGGGCACTGCTTTCCACTCTCCAGGAGAGAGGCCAACAGGTACTCTGAAGACATTCCTCCCTCCTACTGCATCTGAACCATGCACACATCATGGGGGGCGGGCACCGTGGGTGGGCACGTGTGCAGGCACCGTGGCCGGGCACTGTGGGCACCGTGGGCGGGCACCGTGTGCGGGCACCGTGGGGCGGGCACCTACCCTGATGTGGCTCACAGGGATGAGGGTGTGCACGTGAGCGAGTGGCCCGGCGTGATTATGGCCATCTTTTGGAGCCCGTTATTGGCAGGTGAGAGTGGCTCCGCTGCCCCACCACCAGAAGATACTGGCAGAGGCAGAAGGGAGCACAGTGGTGGGGGGGGCCTTCCCTCGTCCACGCTGCTGACTGACCATTCTGCTGAACCACCTTTTCTTCTTGATTAACATTAAAAGAAACTGTGAAACACTGTGTCCCAAAACTCCTGCTCGAAGGACAAGCCCCACACCCCACCGGCTCGGTGGACACATGCAAGCCGCTCAGACAGCACAAGGCCGGCCCCCAGGAGTTATTTGCTCAGAGGGGGTGTCGTTGCCCACACTCAGACGCCTGACCAAGGAAGCCTTCCAAAGCCCCACAAAGCTGGGGACAGACATGAATCCATCCCACTGATTTGCAGGAAGATCTGAATTCTGTAATCAGTTAAAAGGAAGGAACAGAACCAACGTCAAAGCCATTGACATGAACACAGAGCTCCCTCCCAGCTCAGCCCCTCCCCAGTCCCAGGACTTAGTTTCCGTTGCTAACAGTAAGCAGCTGGGGAAAAGGCAGGTCCCACACAGGGGCGAGGCCCTCCTACACGCATCAGCCACAGAACCAAGGCCACGGCCATGCCATGAAAAAGGAGCCAGGTAGAGGGAGGTGGAGGGCAGACCTGGCGTGGGCCCAGCTCCGAGAGGCAGCCGTCTCCAGAGCTCACAGCTAAGGACAGAGCCCAGGGCCAGGGCCGCCCTGGGGCTCCAGGGGGATCCCCAGGGCACAAAGGCCCATGTCTGCCTCATCTCAGGGCCGCGTGTGGACCTGCACTCGGGGCAGAACGAAGCCCACAGCAGGCAGGGAGACGAGGCTTACCGACACTGCGACACACCATCCGCAACACACCATCTTCCCGTCTCCAGACAGGCATTCAGGCCCACGTTTTTGACAGGAGCATCATGTAAAATACTAGCTTTCCTAGAATTACACAGAACTGGGGCAAGGAGGCGTTAAATCACGCTCACGTCCCCCAGTGAAGTTCACACACCTCTGCAGCCCCCTCCCTCAAACCACAGCTGTGGTCATTAGGAGGAAGCCATGACACTTACGACCGTCAAAGAAGGAGGCAGGTAACACATCTGTTTCCCAGGTACGCACAGCTCAGGGGGCAGAGGGCACCCCGTAAGAGCAGCAAGAAGGGCTGCCGGCCACACATGCCCTGCGACCAGCTCCCCGAGGAGAGAGGTGGGTCAGACCCTGAGCAGCCCACCGCGTAGTGCAGGGGTCTGCAAGGTTCCATCCACCACATCCACGTACACTCTGGGGGGACTGCAATGAGGAAAGGAACTGGCGAGGCATGTGCTGGAGAGTCCATGGTGTGGGCAGGTGGCGGCCACCTCTCAGCCTTGATTACAGAGGCCTGGCAGCACTGTCAGGGCGAGAGCCCTGGGCAGCACGGGTTGGGGCAGGAGGAAGTGCTCTGTGAGGGCCCCGGGGCCCCCCAGCACACTGGACAAGGCTCTCTCCTGGCCCCTTCTCATCTGCTCACTGGGCTTTCTGCCACACAGGCCTCCGAGCGTGAGGGAAGGGAGCTGGTTGTTGGGTCCCAGCACTAGTACAGCAGGCATGACAGCACAGACTTGGCGTTGCTGTCCATGCAGACAAACGGAAAGAGCAAGGGTGCGGCACTATGCAGGCCCAGAGTCTGGGTCTAGGTCACAATTAGCAGGAGAGAGAACCTGCCCCCAGAGGCTGAACAAGTAAGGGGTCATCATCTCAGATGCACATGGTGGTCCTAGGTTACGGGTTCCCCACATTGGAAATGCCAGGTAAGTTCCGATTGGACTGGTGT
>NW_006922174.1:1033095-1036774 GCF_000298275.1 Orycteropus afer afer
AATAAGCCACGGGACACTCCAGGGAACAAAGGCGGTTTGTTCCAGAAAACTCAATCTCCAGAAAAAACGAATTCCATCAAAGCTGGTGGAGGGTGGAACGTGTCACACTGTCCCGAGTCATCAGAGTAAAGTCTTCATCAGCAGCTACTAGAGA
Source organism: Orycteropus afer afer (assembly GCF_000298275.1). Classification (NCBI taxonomy): domain Eukaryota; kingdom Metazoa; phylum Chordata; class Mammalia; order Tubulidentata; family Orycteropodidae; genus Orycteropus; species Orycteropus afer. The sequence goes on from NW_006922174.1 coordinate 1,033,250, forward strand.
CGGCTGGGCTCTTTGGGCAGCCACAGCCAGACACACGCTGGACCCAGTCCATCAACAACCAGGCTGCTGGGTGCTGTCCTGCGGACACAGTGAGGCAGCCCTGCAGACACGGCCGCCATTCCCTGCCCATGGCTGCACCTGCCCGTCTTACAGCTCTCAGGTCACAGGAGCACCACAGACAGACTTTCCACAGACCTTATTCCCACTGAGAGGATATGCTGAGGATGGGATCAGGAGGCACACCCAGCCCCCGAGTGGAGGCCGGCACCCTGGCAGGCGGGGCCGGGTGAGTCGCTCACCTGGTAGGTGTCCCACAGGCGGACGGTGCAGCGCAGGGGGACCTCCCGCATCAGCAGGTTGTTCATCCAGCGGAAGGCAAACTGCAGGTACTTGACCTCGTGCTGCTCTAGGTGGCGGTGCACGCGCTCTGTGGGAGACAGACACAGGCCCCAGCCGTTAGGTGCACGCGCTCTGTGGGGGTCTGCCAGCAGCCAGAGAGAGCCTGGCCCCCAGCCCAGCCCCCAGCCTGCCTCCCCACCCACTCTAGACACCATGGAGCCCTCAGCCACCCTCTAGGAATCAAAGAACTAGTTTCTGTTCCCAGGAGACTTTGGGGCTCCGGGGACCATCAAGGATAAAGAATGATGCCGCTGCTGATGGTGGCGGCCGCCCCAGGGCTCCGTCTCTCCCAGCTGTTAGGGGTCCTCTCTCCTGGGTCTGACAAACGCCTCCACTAAAGCACTCACCCCCGAGCACTGGACCTAAGAACCCGTGTCCACCCCATGGGTGTGAGCTGGTCGGAGCAGGGGCCGCAGCAGAGTCGCCCATTTCTCCAGCCCCCAGCACACAGACACACTCGACCAGGTGCCTGGAGTCAATCTGACTCCTGGCGCCCACATGTGTCAAGCAGAACCGTGCTGCACTGAGTTTTCAGTGGCTGACTTTTCAGAATTTTGACCAAGCCTTTCTCCCAGGCACCGCTGAGTAAACTGGAACCTCCAGCCTTTTGGTTAGCGGCCGAGCGCTTAACTGTCTGTGTCACCCAGAGACCCCTAGAGGCTCAATACATGTCTGTAGATGACTGAATGCACGTAGGGAGCACACTGTAACTGCCCAGAAGCAAGAAGCCGAAGCTCCGCCCCCTCCCTGCCCGTCGCTCTGAACACAGCAGCTCTGAGTCGCTGTCTATTCTCCAACAATGAGATGGGCCCTGTGCTTTGCCTACAAGATTTACAGAGTTATTTCCACCCTGAAATGATCTGCAGCTACAAAAGGACGTGCAGGGCAGGTCCCCAGGCCCTGAGGTGGCCCATCACCCAGCATGACCCTTGCCTGTCCCCCAGAGCACCCACAGAATGAGGTGGCACTCTGGTCGGTGCGACTCCCAGGCTGAGCACCTGAAAACGCACGGCTCAGCAGACAACGGCACCGTGTGGACGGGGCTCCTGTACGCGAGGCTGAGCAGCCATGCAGATGCAGCTGGTCCTGGGGAAGGGGAGTGAGCTGGAGCGAGGAAGACGGACTGCAGGGGAAGAGCAAGGCCCGGAAGCAAAGGGCCTCCAAGGCCCACTCCGAGGGCAGCCGCACACCCGGGCAGGCGCGCCAGGCCGCCAGACACACCGCCTGCGGTTCTGCTCGGACGTCAGGCCACAGCTCTGACAGAGAACATCGGGAGCCCACACGTGCACTGTGCAGCAGGGCCCTGCTGGGTCAGCGACTCCGGGGTCCTGATGACCTGTCCACAGGCTTCCACAGCACCTGGCATGTCACCCTTTGGGACATTCATCCTCACCACCACCTCGTGCTCACCCTCCCCCGGAACCACTGCTCAGGTAGCTGAGGAGATAACCAGCCCAGCAGGCACAGGAGGAGCTGGAACCAGGCCCTAAGCCTGGACACTAGGCAGACACAGGTGTAAGACTTGCGGGCCGGTCCTCCCCTCCAGGACACCTAGCTGGGTCCTGGTGTGTGGGAATGCCCGGTGTGCAGGTGCATGACGGGCTCCATGAGGCCGGCAGCCTGACGTTCTTACAGGAACTCTGCAGCGCGGCTGCTGGGAGACTGCCCACACGAGCTGTGGCCACGAAGCAGCTGCCGTGGCCCTGCCAGCCCAGCTGTGCCACCAGCCTATTGACGCAGGAGGCCATCATACTATGAATTGGGACAGCACACAAGCATTGTTATACCACAAGGCAGGCGACACCCTTCTAAGAGAAACTGACAAGCAAACAGCCCAGAAAGACTAAACACGCACTTTTGAGCCATCTGTCTTTGAAGGAGCCTCATCCACCGAATGCGAATTAACCCTGCTCTCCTCTGGGCCCTTGAGTTCCACTGGGGCCTGTGCAAGGCCAGCATCCAGGCCCCACTCCCAGACTCAGTGGGGCCTGGGAGTGGAAGAGGCCCCAGGTCCCCATGTGACTCTGAGGTGCCCGTGGCAGGCAGCATGACCACCAGTGAGCGGCACTGACCTCCCACCTGGCAGCTCCCCAAGGGGCTGCACTTTTGCATCCTGACCTGGGGACCCTCATCCTGGTCTGTGGGGACAGGCACCCACACGGCGCACTTGGGGCAGAAGAGGACCCAGACGGGCCCAGGACTGCCCTCCCTCTCCTCGCACAGGGCTCTCCGAATGAGGCCATTCTGACAGGGGGGACAGGGTGCAGACACGCCCCATGTCTCTGGTAATCAGCTCCTGGCACAGCCTCCTCACAGAACAGCTGGAAAGGCACAGGGCCACTACTAGTCACCAGAAAACCCAGGGCAGCACCCACCCCGAGAGGACAATGCCAAGTTCCTCCCAGAACCAGGCTCTCCATGTACCGAGGCCCCCTGGGAAAGTAAAGGCACTGGAAGACGGAGCAGGGTCCCTGTCCCCAGGAGCTCAGCCACTCATGCAGGGGGCACACCAGGAGATGCGAACTGGCTCCTCCAAAGCTATGTTTCAGATGGGCAGCCACTGGGGAACCCACAGACGGGTCCTCAAAAATGGAACACAGAACCACCACGGGACCCAGCAATTCCCTTCCTGGGTTGGCGCTGGGAAGGAAAAGCAGGACTCCAAGCAGAAATCTGCACTTGGCGGTCACTGCAGCACTTCTCACAACAGCCAGGAGGTGGCAACCACCTAACTGTCCCTCAGCGGGTGAGGGGTAATGACGGGCTGTCCCCCACACGCTGGCAAAGGGGACCGTCCCAACCTGACTCTTGGCCTGGCCTGTGCGCATGCTGGGGGAACAGAGAGCCGCCGTCTGGCCTGGGCACCCTTACCCTTTCCTGGAGCTTTCGTATGTGACCAAGCAGAGACTTTTAAGACACTCGCTTGCCTTCATGTTCTTTTGAAAGTGTGGTTTTGCTTGCTTGCTGGCAACAGGTGTTCCAGGCGGTGGTGGTTCAGTCTGTGGGTCAGCTCGGCTGGGCCTGGCTGAGTGGCTGGGCAGCTGGACGCAGTGTTCCCCGTGATGAGACCGGCCATCACCTCCACGGTGGGATCTACTGGAGCAGCTGGGTAGCTGCCTTAGGGAC
>NW_006922174.1:1041885-1055100 GCF_000298275.1 Orycteropus afer afer
AAACACACAAAGAAACCTACATGGGGGGGGGGGGGAGAAATCAGACATCATATTGTGCTGGACAGACCTGCTGCAAAAGACCTCTTTAAAGTGTCAAAGAGAAAAGACGTCATTTTGAAGACTAAGGTGCACAGACTCGACGGCACATAACAACAACAACAACAACAAGGTGCACCGAACCCAAACCGTGGTATTTTCAATCGCCTCTTATGCATGTGAAAGCTGGACAACGAATAAGGAAAACTGAAGAAGAGTTGAATCTTTTGAGTTGTGGTGTTGGTGAAGGATACTGAAAGTACCACAGACTGCCCAGAAGAAGAACAAACCTGTCCTGGAGGAAGTGCAGCCAGAATGCTCCTTGGAAGCAAGACTGGCCAGACTTCATCTTCCCTACTTTGGTCACGCTGTCAGAAAGGACCATTCCCTGGACAAGGATGTCATGTCTGATAAAGTGGAGGGTCAGTGAAAAGGGGGAAGGCTCTCAACAAGATGAAGTGACACCCTGGCTGCAACAATGGGCTCAGGTACAGCAAGGACAGTGAGGCTGGACAGGCCCAGGCCATGTCTCATTCTGCTGTATACAGGGTCGCTATGAGTCAGAGCTGACTTGATGGAACCTAACAACAACAACAGCATAAACGTGTATCTTTGACTAGACATGTGCTTTCCTTCCTCTTGGGTAAATAACCTAGGAGTTAAATGGCAAAGTCATAAAATATGTGCATTTTCAGTATTTTAAGAAACTCTCCAACTATTTTCCAAAGTGGTTATATCAGTTTTCCTCCTCAAAAGCAGTGTTTTAGAGTTCCCGTCCCTCCAATTCTTCATTGATATGGGTCATGGTCAATCTTGGTAGTCTCAGCCATCCTACTGGGTATCACATTGGTTTAAATTTGTGTTTCCATGGTGACTGCAAAAAAGACAAGGAGGCCACATGTTCTGACCTCCTCTAATCCCACAAGAGGAAGACAGAATCACCATCAATAGCCCAAGGCCTATTCCTGTGAGGCCAGACATGCTGCCTCCCTCCAGCCCTTTCTCCAACCATTCCTCCCAAAGCACCCACCACCTCGATAATTCGCTGAAGTGGCCACACAGAACTCACAGATTATGGGGTTTATTAGGGAAGCACCAGGCTACAATTCAAGTCCAGGAAAAATGCTCTGTCTCTCTCCCAGACCACCGTCTCTCAGCCAAGTCTCTCACAGTCTCTCCCCCAGCAGTGCATGTCCCTCAGTATCTTACTCAACAATGCGTGTCTCTTGCGTCTCTTTCCCAGCAGCACGTCTCTCTTTTAGGACTGCGTGTCTCTTTCAGGAGTGCATGTCTCTTGCAGCGGCACGTCTTCCTCAACCAGCAGTCAGAGAGAGTTCTGCCTCTAGGAGGTCTCCTTTTGAGCCCGGCAGAGTGGCCAAACTAACCAATCATAGTATCAGAACTCTAAGCACCTGAGAGAGAGTGGGAACCTCCCAGAACATTGTTTTTGTGTCACTCCCAACAGAAATACTCCAGGTAGACAACTTTAGCAATCAGGAGCTCCTCAGTTGCTCATAGCAAATCCCACCTTGGAGTTTACAAAGACTTATGGATAGAAAAGCCACACTAAGTAATTTACTACACTGCAGTGACCAATAATGTGCTTGTTCCAATTTGAGTCTTTTCTTTCCCCCGAGTCAAAACTGGATGGTTTTGTTATTGTTGAGACTTGAGAGTTCTTTTTATGTTCATTTACAAGATACATAATTAGCAAATATTTTCTCCAGTCTGTGCCTTGTCTTTTTATAATGTTAATAGTATTATTTGAAGACTAATTTTTAAGTTTGATGAATTTACAAATTTTTCTCAAATGGACCATGATTTTTTATTCTTCAGAGAAATTTTTGCTGAACCCGAGATCACAAAAATTGTTTTCTATGTTTTCTTATAAAAGTTTAACAGTTTTAGAGTTTACACTTAAGTCTACAATACAGTTTATTTTTATTTATTTATGTATTTGTTTATTTATTTATTTATTTTTGATATCTGGTACAAGCCATGAATCCAAGTTCCTTTCTGGGCATATGACTATCCAGTTGTAACTGCAGCATTTGTTAAAACACCAAACCAAACCCACTGCCATTGTGTGGATTTTGACTCATAGCAACCCTTATTGGGCTTCCAAGGCTGTAAATCTTGACAGAAGTAGATTGCCTCATCTTCCTCCTGTGGAGCAGCTGGTAGATTTGAACTGCCAATCACCTGGTTAACAGCCAAGTGCCTTACCCACTATGCCACCAGAGCTCCTTATACAGCATTTATTAGGGGAAAAAATATAAATAAAAACCTATTCTTTTGCTGAACCGTTTCTGCACCCTTCTGGAAAATCAATTGTGCATACACATAGAGTTCTATACTTGAATTCTCTCTTCTGTTCCACTCATCTGTCTGTCTGTCTTTCTTGATGCCTATACTTGTTTGTGAAGCTTTATGATTCTTGAAACCAGGTTGTTTTAATCCTCTAACTCTGTATATCTTGTTAAAGCTCTTATGTGAATTTAAGAATGAGCTTGTCAGTTTCTACAGAAAAGCATGCTGGGATCTGAAGGTATAGATCAATCTGGAAGAATTTAGAGCTTGACAATCTGATCTTCTGACCCACGGACATGGTGCTCCTTTCCAGACATTTAGGTCCTCTTTGGTTTCTCTTCACAATATCTTATAGTTTGCAGTGTACAAAACAAGCACGTTTTGTCAGATTTTAAGGATTTTATATTTTTGTTGCTAGTATAAAATGTATTGCTTATTTTATCCCAATGTTCATAGCTAGCATATACATGTATAATGTATTCTGTGCACTGCAGCTTGCTAAATAAGCATTCTTATAATTCTAGTAGCTTTACTGTAGATCACATCAGAATTTCAAAAAGATGATCATGTTGCTTGTAAACAGAGTTTACGTTTTTCCTTTTCAGTATGGATGCCATTCAGACATCCATTGATCCATCCATCCAGCCATCCACTTATTGCCTCACTGCACTGACAAGAATCTCCAGTCTTTATGCTGAAGAGAAGTGGTCAGAAGGAAAAGTTTGCCATATCCCTGATCTTAGGTAGAAATCACACATACTGACAACATGATCTACAATGTAAGCTACAGGGCTTTTGTAGATGCCCTTTCTCAGTTTAGGAAACTCCTTTCTATTGCTAGTTTACTAAGACCTTGTATCAGGAATGGATGTTGGACTTGGTCAAATGCTTGATCTGTATCTATTCAGATAATCTTATGTATAATTTTTCTTCTTTTTTCAATGTGCTAATATAGCGACTTATGTTGATTTAACTCTTAAGTCAACCTTGCAATACAGAGATAGCACACACTTCATTGTGATGTATTATCTTTTTTACACATTATTGGGGTTTAGTTGCTAACACCCTGTTAAGGATTTTTAATCTATCTTTGGGAGAGTTATTTGTAGATTTTCGTCGGTATGTTTGGTGCAGGTGTCAGAGAAATGCTGGTCGTATAGAATGAGTTGGGAAGTATTCCTCCTTCTAGAATTTTTGGAATAATTTATGTAGAATGAGTATTATTTTTGTTAAATGTTTGGTGCCTTCAGTTTTCTTTCTGGGGAGAGGAACTGAAAGTACAGAGGCAACTTCTCTAATCCATATGAGAATATTCAGACTGTCTATTTCTTTTTGCGTGAGCTTTCATAATTAATGTCTTCTAAGAAATGCGTCCATTTCCTCTAAGTTATCAAATTTCTTGGCATACAATTGCATATACAGTACTATTTTTATACAATATTATTTTCATATTTGTATAATCTATAGCAGTATCAACTCTTAAACCTAATAGTGGTCACTGGGATCTTCTCCCCTATTTCCTGGTCAGTCTGGGTACAGATTTACCAATTGTGTTGATCTTCTCAAACAGATTTTTGGTTTCATTAGTTTCTCTGTTGTTTTTCTGTTTTCTATTTCCTTGATTTGTGCTTTATTATTTCTTATTTTCCTCCCTTTCATCAGGCTTCGTTTGTTCTTCTTTTTAAATTTTCTATGGTACAAGCTAAAGCCATGGATTTGAGACCTCTGTTTTTCCAGGTAGATGTTAAGTCCTGTAAATTTCCCTCCAAGGACTACTTTATTTGCATCCCACAAATTTCAAAGGGTATTTTTGCTCTCATTCAGTTCAAACAACTTCCTAATTTCCCTTTTATTTTAGGATCCATGGGTTATTTAGAAGTGTGTCACTTGGTGGACAGGTTTCAGAGGAACTTTCAGATGAAGACACACTGGGAAGGGCAGGGACATCCACTTCTGAAAGAACTGTCCACTGCAAACCTTATGAATATCAGTGAAGCACTATTTGATACGTTACCAGAAAACGTTATGAAGAGCTGTGAAACACTGCCAGACAGAGTGCCCAGAGATGAGCCTCTGAGGTCAGAAAGCACTCAAAGTATGATGGGGGAAGAGCTACCTCCTCAAAGTGGAGCTGACCTCAATGATATGGATGGAGCAAAGCTTTTGGGACCTTCATTTGCTGATGGGGCATGACTTCAAAATGGGAACAGCTGCAAACATTCATCAATAATCCTAACATGGAACGTACGAAGCATGAATGTATGGAAATTGGAAGCTGTCAAAAATGAATGGAATGCATAAAGATCAATACCCTAGGCATGGGTAAAAAAAACAAAACACTGCTGTCGAGTCAATTCTGACTCATAGAGACCCCTATTGGGTTTCCAAGGTGGTAAATATTTACAGAAGTAGATTTCCCAGTCTTGCTTCCATGGAGTGGTTGGGGGGTTTGAGCCACCAACCTTCTGGTAAGCAGTCAAATATTCTAGGCACTGTGCTATCAGAGCTCCTTATCCTAGGCATTTAGTGAGCTGAAATGGACTGGTACTGGCCATTCTGAATCAGACAATCATGTGGTCTACTATGCTTGGAATGAGAAATTGAAAAGGAATGGTTCTGCATTCATCATCAAACAGAACATCTCAAGATCTATCCTGAAGTACAATGGTGTCAGTAATAGGACAATATCCTTATGCCTACAAGGAAGACCAGATAATATGACTCTTACTGAAATTCATGCACCAACCACCAAAGCCAAAGATAAAGAAGTTGAAGATTATTATTTGTTCCTCAGTACAGAATGTGTCTATTTTGTCTGGTTCCTACTATTTTAGTTTTATTAGTGGCTTTAAGCAATTTATGATATGCCCTGGGCTAGTTTAAAGCCCTTAGCTGCTAGCTGAAAGGTCAGAGGATCAAACCACCAGCCAATCTGTGGGAGAAAGATGAGTCAGTGTGCTTCTATGGAGAACCTGTGGGACAGTTCTGCTGTGTCCTGTGGTCACTGTGAGTCAGCACCGTCTTGGGGGCGATGGGTTTGCTCTGTGCTCTTCCTGAGTCTTCGCCTGGCATTGCTTGAGCTTCTGGGTTCCTGGGTGTGTCTGGGTTCCTGGGTGTGTCTTGGTTCGTGGGTGTGTCATGGTTCTGTGGGTTGTCTGGGTTCGTGGGTTTGTCTGGGTTTGTGGGTGTGTCTGGGTTCGTGGGTGTGTCTGGGTTCATGGGTTTGTCTGTGTTGGTGGGTTTGTCTGTGTTGGTGGGTTTGTCTTGGTTCTGCGGGTGTGTCTTGGTTTGTGGGTGTGTCTTGGTTTGTGGGTTTGTCTTGGTTTGTGGGTTTGTCTTGGTTTGTGGGTTTGTCTGTTGTTGCTGTTGGCCAGCGTCTGGTCAGTGCTGACTCACCGCTACCCTATACACAACCGAATGAAATTCTGCCTGGTCCTGCACCATCCTCACAACCTCCCTGTGGAGATGGCCCATTGTTGCAGCCACTGTGTCAATCTACTTCGTCCAGGGTCTCACCCTTTTTTTTTTTTTGCTGATCCTTTGCTTTGCCAAGCATGATGTCCTTCTCCAAGGACTGGTCCCTCCTGATGACATGGCCAGAGTTGTTGTTGTTGTTGTTGTTATATGCCATCGAGTTGGCCCCGACTCATAGCGACCCCTCCTTGGGTTTCCGAGGCAGTATCACTACAGAAGTAGGATTGCCCAACCTTCCTTCCGAGGAGTAGGAGAGACAAAATCCTGCAATCCTCCTGCCTAAGGAGCATTCTGGCTGAACTTCTTACAAGGCAGGTTTGCTGGCTCTTCTGGCAGTCCTTGGTATGTATTCAGTATTTTTCCCTAATACTTTAAAATTCAAATGTATCACTTCTCCTCTGTTCTTCCTTACTCACTGTGCGGCTTTTGCATGAATATGAGGCAACTAAGGTCAGGTGCACCTTAGTCTTCAAAGTGACATCTTTGCTCTTTAACACTTCAAAGAGGTCTTTTACAGCTGATTTGCCTAGTGCAATACATCGTTTGATTTCTTGACTGCAGCTTTTGTGGGCATTGACTGTGGATCTAAGTAAACTGAAATCCCTGACAACGTCAATCTTTTCTCCATTTATCGTCATGTTACTTATTGGTCCAGCCATGAGGATTTTTGTGGTCTTTAAGCTGAGGTGTAATCCGTTTGCAGGTTGTAGTCTCATCTTCATCAGTAAGTGCTTCCAGACTTCTTCACTTTTAGTGAGCAAAGCTGTGTCGTCTGCATATCGCAGGTTGTTAATGAGTCTTCCTCTGATTCTGATGCCATGTTCTGCTTCATATAGGCCAGCTTCTTGGATTATTTGCTCAGCATACAGACTGAATAAGTATGGTGGAAGGATACAACCCTGACACACTCCCTTCCTGATTTTAAACCATGTAGTGTTCCCTTGCTCTGTTCAATTAACAACCTCCTGGTCTATGTGTACAGGTTCCTCAGGAGTACAATTAAGTGTTCTGGAATTCCCATTCTTCTCAATGTTATCCAGAATTTGTCATGACCCACATACTCAGATGCCTTTAGATTCTCCATAAAACACAGGGAAACAGCTTCATCAATGTTTTTAAAAATTGGGCTGCTCTTTATTCCAGTATTTACCACATTCACAGACTTACACCGCCCCGGGGTGCACCAATTAAATGCACTTCATTGTTGTTGTTTTTAGGTACCCTCGAGCCAGCTCCAACTCAGAGTGCCCCTGTGTACAACAAAAGCAAACACGGCCTGGTCCCGCACCAGCCTCCCAATTCTTGCCAGGCTCAAGCCCAGCCCTGCAGTTTCGGTGTCAATCCATGCTACTAAGGGCCTTCCCCTTTGTGCTGACCCTCCACTTACCAAGCATGACATCCTTCTCCAGGGAATGGTCCCTTCTGACACATGACCGAAGTAGGTGAGAGGAAGTCTGGCCAGTCTCACTTCCAAGGAGCATTCCAGCTGCACTTCTTCCAGGACAGACTGTCTTCTGGCAGTCCATGGTGCTTTCAGTATTCTTTGTCAACACAATTCAAAGGCATCAATGCTTCTTCAGTCTTCCTTATTCACTGTCCACCTTTCATATGCATATGAGTTGACTGAAAATACCATGGCTTGGGTCAAGCACACCTTCATCTTCAAAGTGACATCTTTGCTTCTCAACACTAAAGAAGGTCATTAGCTGCAGATCTGCCCAGTGCAATATGGCATCTGATTTCTTGTCTGCTGCTCCCATGGGTGTTCATTGTGGATCAAAATAATAGGAAATCCTTGACAACTTCAATCTTTTCTCCGTTTATTGTGATGTTGGTTATTGGTCCAGTTGTGAGAAATTTTGTTTTATTTATGTTGAGGTGTAATCCATGCTGAAGACTGTAGTCTTTGATCTTCATTCATAAGTGTTTAAAATCACCTTCACTTTCAGCAAACAAGGCTGTGTCGTCTGCATACTGCAGGCCGTTAATGAGTGTTCTTCCAATTCTGACACTGCGCTCTTCATATAGTCCAGTTTCTCATATTATCTGCCCAGCACATGGATTGAACAGGTCACTGAAAGGACACAACCCTGATATACACCCTTCCTGATTTTAAACCATGCAGTATCTTCTTGTTCTGTTTAAATGACTGTTCTTGGTCTATGTACAGGATCCTTATGAACAAAATTAAGTGTTCTGGAATTCCCATTCTTCACAATGTCATCCATAATTTGTTATGATCCACACAGTTGAATACCTTTGCGCAGTTAATAAAACACAGGTAAATATCTTTCTGGTATTCTTTGCTTTAAGCCAAGATCCATCTGACATCAGCAATGATACCCCTTGTTCCACGTCCTCTTCTGAATCCAGTTTGCATTTCTGGAAGTTCCCTGTCAATATACTGCTGCAACCGTTTTTAAAGTCTCTTCAGCAAGATTTTCATACTTGCATATGAAATTGTGTGACAATTTCCACATTCTGTGGAATCACCTTTCTTTGGAATGGGCACAAATATGGCTCTCTTCCAGTCAGTTGGCCAGGTAGCTGTCTTCCAAATTTCTTGGCATAGACAAGTAAGTGCCTCCATCACTGCATCCATTTGCTGAAACATCTCAACAGGTATCTCGTCAATTCCTGGAGCCTTCTTTCTTGCTAATTCCTTCAGTGCCTCTGAGACTTCTTTCAATACTATTGGTTCTCTGACCATATGCCACCTCCTGAAATTGTTGAATGCTGACCACTTCTTTTTGGTACAGTGCTTCTTTTGATGCTTCCTGCATCATTCAATATTTTGTCCAAAGAATCCTTCAATATTGCAACTCAAGGCTTGAATGCTTCTTCAGTTCTTTCAGCTTCAGAAATGCCGAGCATGTTCTTCCCTTTTGGTTTTCTAACTCCAGGTCTTTGCACATTTCATGATAAGACTTAGCTTTGTCTTCTCCAGCCACCTTTTGAAATTTTCTGTTCAGCTCTTTTATTTCATCATTTCTTCCACTCGCTTTAGCTATTCTCCATTCAAGAATGAGTTTTAGAGACTCTTCTGACATCCATTTTGGTCTTTTCTTCCTTTCTTGACTTTTTAATGACCTTTTGCTTTCTTCATGTATGATGTTCTTGATGTCATCCCACAACTCACCTGGGTTTCAGTCACTGGGCTCAATGTGTCAAATCTATTTTTCAGATGGTCTCTAAATTCAGGTGGGATATAATCAAGGTCATATTTTGGCTTTCGTGGACTGGTCTTGATTTTCTTCAGCTTCAATTTGAACTTGCATATGAGCAACTGATGGTATATTCCACAGTCAGCTCCTGGCCTCGTTTTGACTGATGATATTGAGCTTCTCCATGGCCTCTTTCCACAGCTGTAGTCAGTTTAATTCCTGTGCATTCCACCTGGCATGGTCCATGTGTATAGCTGTCATTTATGTTGTTGAGAAAAGGTATTCACAAGGAGTTAAGTCATTGGTCTTGCAAAATTCTATCATGCGATCTCACAGTCATTTCTATCATCAAGGCCCTATTTTCCACCTACCAATGGTTCTTTGTTTCCAACTTTTGCAATCCAATCACTAGTAACTCTCAATACATCTTACTTGCATGTTTGGTCAACTGCAAAAGTTGGTAAAAATCTTCAGTTTCTTAATCTTTGCCTTTACTTGTTGGTGCATCTGTTTGAATAATAGTAGTATTAACTGGGTTTCCTTGTAGGCTTATGGATATTATCTCACCACTGATAGCATGCACTTCAGGATAGATCTAAAAATGTTCTTTGTGACATTGAATGTGACACCATTCCTCTTCAATTTGTCATTTCTGGCATAGTAGACCATGAGACTGTCTGATTCAAAATGGCCAATACCAGTCAATTTCAGCTCAGTAATGCCCTAGGATAAGGATTTTTATGTGTTCCATTTCATTTTTGCCAACTTTCAGTTTTCTAAGATCCACATATATTAGGGCTCTGCCTAAATTGTCTCATGGTTTACAGATGTTTTGTTTATTCTTTCCAATATTCCTTTTCTCTGTGTCTTTCATTTCTGTAAGTTTCTATTGCTATTGTTTCTTTTGCAGTATCTAACCTGTTGTAATCCAGTCCATTTAAAACACTCTAATCTCCATCTGTACCAGTTCTGTTGTGGTCACTGTCACATCTTCCATGTCTGTACCTAACATGTCCAGAAACTCTGACAGATTCTTGAACATATGGAGCACGTTATAACAATTGTTTTAATGTCTTTTTCTCCTATATTGTCTTTTCTATGTCAGTTTTGATTGATTGAGTTTTGTCCTCATTATGAATACTGTTTTCTTTTCCTCTGTATGAATGGTAGTTTTTACTGGATGCTAGAAATTGTGAATTTTTCCTTCTTGGGTACCAGATATGTTTGTATGCTTATGACTGGTTTTGAACTTTTTTCTGGGCTGTGATTATATGACTTGGGGAAAGTTTGATCCTTTAAGATCTTACGCTTTAGGAACAGAGTGACATTTAGCTGAAGGCTAACAAACCCCCACTGCCTTCTGAACTCAAAACCCTTTTGAGCTCTCTACCTGATGCCCACGACCGAGGAACTCTTCTGCTGTGGTTTTTACGGGAACAGACGCTCTTGCCTGATGCCCCGACTGAGGAACTTCTCCCTGTGGTATCTATGGGAACAGACACTCTTGCCTGATGCTCACGACCGAGGAACTTCTCTGCTGTGGTTTTATGGGAACAGACGCTCTTGCCTGATGCCCATGACTGAGGAACTTCTCCACTGTGGTTTTTATGGGAACAGGCGCTCTTGCCGATCTTGCTTGCATCCCAGGGATTATTCTCTCTAATCACTTCTTATGGCTCTTTGTCCCCCTTGGGCAGTCTGTTTGCACACATATGCTGACTGGTACCCAGTTCAGTCTTAGGAAGGGGCCCTTGTGGGCCTTCAGCATTAGCCCCTGTGCTGCTCCGTCCTCTCCCACGCTCTGCCCTGTGAACCCCAGCTGCCTTGGTTGCCCCACCCCAAGCCCTGTCTTCCCAACTCAGGGAGACCAGTGGGCTCTTCCGGCTTCCTCCTCCTGGCCTGCGGCAGAGAACTCTCCAGGCAGAGACCTTGGGCCATAGCAGGCTTATCACACGTTTCTCCCTTTTCTCAGCAACCCCTGTCCTTTGTGTGTAATGTCCCATGTCTTGAAAATCAGTGTTTCACTCATTTTGTCTAGTTTTTCACTTGCTTCAAGCATCAGAGTGAATCTGGGCCCTGAACACACGTACGGTGCTTCAGAGGCACAGGGCACACCGAGCCTGAAGTCGTGCTTGTTCAGTGTGTCACAGGACACAGGTTGACAGAAAGCAGGCGAGGTTCATGACACGGGGGCTTACTTCTTTGGTCAGGTTTGATGGATGTGGAAGGGCAAGGGTGGGGAGGCTCTTCTCAGACTCCTTCACCACCAGCTGCGTAGCCTTGTCTACACGTGTCGGAACGAGGAACGTTTACTGACAGCACGTAGAGTTCAGATCCTATGGTGGCAAGGCAGAGCCTTGCTTTAGTGAAGGGAGCAAGCCGTGAGCCCCAGTGCCGGATGGAAGAAGGGCTCTATGTCACTAACCGCACTGTACTCTTTGTTTGTTATGGACTGATGTGTCTTCCCCCAGAATATGTGCTATAAATAACTACACCTACAGATACAGCCCCCTTTGGGAAAAGGGTTTCCTCAACCCCTGTACCTGAATACAATCCCCTCTGGGAACAGAGCTTTCTCTGTGAGGTGACTGAGCCCACATCCGTGTGGCTGTGTCTCCAGCCAATCATTTCTAAGATACGAACGGCACACCTGGCCCAGGGGAGCACAGATAGAGGAGAAAGCAAACTCCCATGGGGGCCTCTAAGGAGAAGTTGAGACGGGCTCTCCCCCGAGAAGGCAGAAAGGAACTTCTTAGAGAGCTGGCCCCTGGTTTGGACTCCTAGGCTCTGAAACTGTGAGAAAATAAATTTCTGTTCGTTCTAGTCACCCACTTATGGTACTTCTGTTACAGCAGTACTAAAACACTAAAAAAAAAAAAAACCTCCCTGCCATGGAGTCAGATCTGACTCATAGCGACCCCTCCCTCAGTTTCTGAGCCAGTATCTCTATGGAAGTACATTGCCCAGTCTTCCTTCCAGGGAGTGGCTGGTGGGTTTGAACCACCAGCCCTCTGGTTAGCAGAGGCATACTGTGTAATAAACTAGCCCACAGTTAGAAGTTCCTAACTTTAGTTATGATCTCAAGTCTCCACAGCCAGGAGTCCAGGCACAGCTCATCCGGGCCCTCTGCTCAGCTCACAAAGATGCAAGGGTTAGCCACGCTCCACGCGCACCTGCAGGCTTCACTAGGGAAGCATCCCCCTCCAGCCTCGTGTTGGTTGTGGGCAGAACTCATTTCCTTAAGGCTGCATGACAGAGCCCCAACTGTCCTGCTGGCTCACAGCTAGAGAGTGCCCTCAGCTCCCAAGGGCTGCCCCAGCTCCCAGGGCTCAGCTCCTAAGGCTCACTGCAACCCTGGCCATGTGGCTGTGCACTTCATAAAGCCCACAGGGAGTGCCTCTAGCTCCAGTCTGCTAAGAAGGAGCCTCACATGATACAACGGCATCATGAGGATGACATCCCGTCATTCCACATCTCACTGGTTAGGAGCAAGTCAGAGGTTTCATCCAATCTCAGGGGAGGTGACCACACAAAGCCATGAACCCTGACCAGGACGCAGGGGTCGCTGGGAGTCACTTTAGAGTCAATCTGCCACATTTCTTCACTGT
Source organism: Orycteropus afer afer (assembly GCF_000298275.1). Lineage (NCBI taxonomy): Eukaryota > Metazoa > Chordata > Mammalia > Tubulidentata > Orycteropodidae > Orycteropus > Orycteropus afer. The sequence continues at coordinate 1,054,478 of NW_006922174.1, forward strand.
GTTGGGCTTGGCAGTAGGAAGGTCACCTGACCTACTGAGGACCTGCCGCTGTGTGCCCCTCCAACTTGCTAACCCAGGCATGGCTGTGAGCCAGCAGAGGGAAGACAAGCCCTGACTGACTCCGCTGCAAGCCCACAGCAAGGCCCTGGCTTAAATGGGAGGGAAGCCGAGGACAGGAACCCACGGCACAGTGATCTCCATGAACAGTCCCCATATCGCGTCACTGTCAGTGATACGAACACCCGGACGTGAAGCAAATAGAAAACACAACTGACGGTTCGAGCTTCCCCACATCTTCCGCTCCACACCAACGCACGTGAAGCCTGAGACCACTGCCGGAAACGTGTCTGTCGGATCCGTCTGGGATCCCACTGACTCCCCGCTGACGGGTGTGGTCTACGCCTACCCACCTTTCAGGACTCAGCTCAAGCATCACCGTCCTCTTTGACCACCTGCCTCTACCTCACAGAGTTGACTTTGTCTTCCTCTGTGTTCCCATAACCTGACAGTTCCCCAACCGCCATCAGACTGTGAGCACCTTCTCATTCTTCTCCAAAGGGAAAGACACACTCAGAATTTTCCATGAAGGTGGACGGATGGATGTGTGTGTGTGTGTGTGTGTG
>NW_006922174.1:1058115-1061368 GCF_000298275.1 Orycteropus afer afer
CACACCAGTGCCACGTCCCTGCTCACATACACACGTCCCCTCCCTACTCACACACACCAGCTCTACTTCCCTGCTCACATGCAGGACTGGGTCTGATCCACCTTTGCAAGCTCAGGTTCTAGTGCACAGTGGACATGTACCAACAGCCTGCATGGTCACTGAAACACCCTGACGCACAGGGAGCTTCAAGGCGGCTGCAGGCACAGACAGGGCTGCTTCCAACGCTGAGGTAAGTAGGGATGCTGGCAGAGCTGGGAGCTCGTGCGGTCATTCTGCAGTCACTCTGCAGGCTCCATGGCAGGAAGAAAGGGGATCAGGCTTGCTTCTGCACCCACGTTCCCAGGACCGGACTAGAGAGGCAGACGGTACTGAATGACAGGCTCCAAGGAGCACGTGGACTGGGGGCCCCATGGCGGGCTTGAACTGATAGGGACACTACACAGCCAGGAGGAGACGGAGAGGGCGGGGAGGGGAGCATACATTTCGTGAGCCACAGCCTTCACTCCTCCAGACGCAGACCAGACCAGGCCGGGTGAACGTTTCTACACGCCCGGCCAGTGCACCATTCAGGTTTAGTGCCTCTCAGCACAGGCAGCAGCAGGCACTTCCTCTCTGTCAGGCCACAGCCCTGCAAGCAGGGGACTCTGAGGAACACTGCCAGGCGTCTTTGGAGCCCAAAGAGTGTGTATCTTAGGCCAAAGGGGCAAGACAAGGCATGGGACAGACAGATTCCAAAAGGCAGGACAGTGGGGCCAAAAGGAAGGTGGAAAAGAGGTGGCTTAGGGCAAAGGTGTCCTCACCGCTGTGCTCAGCCTATTACAGTGGGTAGCCCTGTAGTCCCCCTGTGCTGACTGCAATTACAAGTGGAAGTGACGCCGGAGACCTGCATGGGACAGTGCAAGTAGCAGTGTGCTGTGCCTGTCGGCCCTGACACCGTGGCGTCACCACCTGTGCACTCTGCAGACACGCTTTCCTCACAGAGATGGGCCGACGTAGATGCAGCACGAGGAAGGCTCCCGCACGCCACGCAGGCCATTCGTCCTGCTGACCAGGACACCAACACAGATGTCCACCCTGGCACAATGGAAATGCCGGGGGCCAGAAGCAGCTCCTGTTGGCAAGACCGTCACAGCTGCCAGTGCCCTGCTCCTCAGGTGCCCTGTCCCACCCAAGAACTGTGCCCAGCAGGCACTCAACCAATCTCTGAGGAAGGAACAAATGAGTGGACAGACAGACGGAGAAACCCAGGATGGGCTGAGGGAAGGGTGCAGCCCAGTAAGTGTGGCCGAGGGAGTGGGTGTGGCTGGGGAGAGGGGTACAGGGAGGGAGTGGGTGTGGCCGGGGAGAGGGATGGGGAGGGAGTGGATGTGGCTGAGGGAGGGGTGTGGCCATGGAGGGGGTGTGACCGGTGGAGGAGTGCAACTGACATTCTGCTCCGCCAAGGCCATGTAGGAATGAAACAGGGCAGCCTCAGGAAGACGGTGCACTGCCAGGCCCTGCCTCCTGCTGCCTGTGGGATCACCATCAGTCGACTCCACAACCGCTAACCACAGCCACTCTGCCTCCACCTCCCTCCCGTGGGCGCAGGGGTCAGAACGTGCACACAGGTGGGGCTGCCACCTGCAGGGGGTCCCACCTGCAGCAGAACATGATGCAGCTGATGCACCTGGCACCCAGGGAAATGGGCGGGGCCCTGCAGGGGCCTCTGTCAGGGCACCAGACCCCGAGCCCCAGAAGGCTTACAGAGCACTGAGGGGGGCTTCCAGACCCCTGCACGCCCCTCTCCCTCTGGCCGACACCTCACACAAACGGCAGGGGAGGGCAAAGGCTCAAGTGCAGAGAAGGGCAGAAAGGCCCAGCCACCAAGGTGGGGCCCCGGGGTGCAGCTGGACGGGCAGCACCCCCCAGTGGCCCCGAAGGGGTTAAAGCACACAGACAGCACCTGACAACCACCCCACTCAGAGGGGCTGTGCCATGGTCCCCCGAAGGCGGCCCTGGGGGGGCAGGTCCAGGCACAGCAGGGAGCAGAAGGGCAGAGCTGCAGAGAGAAGTCCACAGGGCAGGGCATGGTGCCCAACTACAGAGAGGCCTGGAAAGCAAGCAGGAAGACATGGGCGAAGCACTCATGCCTGGGAGGAAGCACCCCGAGACCCACCGTGCAGCACGTGGTCGGCCTGAGGCTGGGGGACGGCCAGAGAAGGGCGCGTGCAGGGGGACCCACACCTGACGCCTTTATGAAGGCCCAAGGCTTGCTCGCGTAGAGAAGGAAGCGACACTGTGACGGTAAACTGTCCTCATCCCACACCCCGACACGGAAGTGCCCATCAGCAAACGGGGGCCCATCCAGGTTTTAAGGGGATGTTTGTTCTTTATGGTGAGGATATAAAACTTCCCACGTGATCTCCAGCAATGTGTAGCCGTGGCGGAAACGACACTGGGGATCGTGTCAAAGCCAGCCTTGCTGGCCTGATCCCAAACGGAGTGCCTCCTCCCAAGGTCAAGGAGAAGGGCTGCACTTGGATGGCGGCTCACAGCTGCACTACCTGGTCTCAGCTTGGCCGTAAACCCCGAGCATCAGTGTCTGGTTGGGGGACACAGACACCACCTCCAAGGGAGAAGCCCCCAACCAGGTGCTCCAGGGCCATCACGTGTGCACTCCTGCACACACTCACTGGTCCTCACGGTCCTGAGTGGGACGCACCCTCCTCCCAGGAAGCCGGAGCGCTCGGTGCTCAGTAACGGTTGGCTTAGCGGCTGTTACGGAGCCAGTGACAAGAAGTAACCAGGTAAGTTACAGACACAGTGCAGCAGGGCCCCTGACTACTAGGTCTTCACGGAGGCTGCTCCTCCCGCCTCCACCTCCCTGGCATGGCGGGAGGTGCAGGAAGAGCAGACCCAGGGAGAGCCCCCACCCGCTGAGGCTGGGCCTGCCAGCTTGGCTCTGTGAAGCAGGGAGGGAGGGTCAGGCTGTCCCATATGGTGGGCGTGTTAAGACTGTGCTAAGTGCAGGCCTGGAGGAAGGAACTCTCCAAACAACTGTTCCTGCCTGTCTTCTAACCAAGGACATGGCGTCCACTGTCACAGGCTAACCACACACCTTCCTGCTCTGTCTTCTAATCAAGGTCAGGCGACTATCACAGGCCGACTACACACGTTCCTGCCCCGTCTTCTAACCAAAGACAGGCTGACCATCATGGGCTGACCACACACATCCCTGTCCTGTCTTCCAACCAAGGACAGGGCTGACCATCAC
>NW_006922174.1:1061468-1062738 GCF_000298275.1 Orycteropus afer afer
GCACACACTCACTGGTCCTCACGGTCCTGAGTGGGACGCACCCTCCTCCCAGGAAGCCGGAGCGCTCGGTGCTCAGTAACGGTTGGCTTAGCGGCTGTTACGGAGCCAGTGACAAGAAGTAACCAGGTAAGTTACAGACACAGTGCAGCAGGGCCCCTGACTACTAGGTCTTCACGGAGGCTGCTCCTCCCGCCTCCACCTCCCTGGCATGGCGGGAGGTGCAGGAAGAGCAGACCCAGGGAGAGCCCCCACCCGCTGAGGCTGGGCCTGCCAGCTTGGCTCTGTGAAGCAGGGAGGGAGGGTCAGGCTGTCCCATATGGTGGGCGTGTTAAGACTGTGCTAAGTGCAGGCCTGGAGGAAGGAACTCTCCAAACAACTGTTCCTGCCTGTCTTCTAACCAAGGACATGGCGTCCACTGTCACAGGCTAACCACACACCTTCCTGCTCTGTCTTCTAATCAAGGTCAGGCGACTATCACAGGCCGACTACACACGTTCCTGCCCCGTCTTCTAACCAAAGACAGGCTGACCATCATGGGCTGACCACACACATCCCTGTCCTGTCTTCCAACCAAGGACAGGGCTGACCATCACATTCCTGTCCCACCACAGGCTGACCACACATGTTCCTGCCCCATCTTCCAACCAAAGACAGGGCGTCCCTGGCCATCACAGGCCAACCACACATGTTCCTGCCCCATCTTCTAACCAAGGACAGGGTGTCCCCCATCATAGGCCGACCACACACGTTCCTGCTCTGTCTTCTAACCCAGGGCATCTCCAGCCATCACAGGCTGACCACACAAGTTCCTGTCCTGTCTTCTAACCAAGGCCAGGGTGTCCCCATCACAGGCCGAGCTCACACATTCTTGCCCCGTCTTCTAACCAAGGACAGGACATCCCTGGCCATCACAAGCCTACCATACACACTAGCTCAAGGGCCTAAGAAGACAGCCAGTCCTTCTGTCCTGGGTGGGATTTGGCCACCACCCAAGACCCCCCGGGACCTGCCACAGTGTGATGAGTGTCCCCTCAGTGTTAAGAATACAGCCCCTGTCTGCCTGCACACTAGCTGAAATCACGAGGAAGCCCGTGGGGCTGGGGAGGTGCAGGCCGAGGAGGAAACCGAACAGAGAGAGGGACCAAGGAGGGTCCCCACGTGACCCAGCAGGAAGCCCACCCTCTCCAGGGTCAGAAGAGGGGGCTGCAGGCATGGTTTCAGATATCAGACCTGAGAGTGAGGCTCTGGGCTCTTCAGCAAAGGCTGTGGG
>NW_006922174.1:1063959-1065066 GCF_000298275.1 Orycteropus afer afer
CCTGGAACAGACCTGAGGTCCCTGTGCTGGGAACCACCTAGACCCAGGGCAAGACTGACATTAAGACACATGGAGATTTCCAAGGGACCCCAGGCCCACAGATGTTCAAAGAAGACAAGGACCTTCCCCTAGAGCCGGCAGAGAAAGCAAGCCTTCCCCCCAAGGTGGTGCCTTGAACTCGGACTTCCAGCCTCCTGAACTGCGAGAGAACCAACGCCTGCCTGTTAAAGCCGGCCACGCGTGGTAGTTCTGTTCCAGCAGCACTAGAGGACTGAGTGTCGTCGTGAGTCTAAATTGAGCTGCTTTATGGACTAAGGGGCAGTGGGGTAAGGATTTTATTTTCTCAGGCAAAGCAAAACCTACAAAGGAAACCCAAATACTGCAAATGTCTAGAGGCTACAATAACAAACACAGGAACCACCTTTCATTCCTCCCCACACACGTGTGTCAGCAGGCGAGTTTCATCTCTGAACTGTGTGGGCACCATGGGGCACCCACACTGTGGGAGACCCAGGTGTGACTGCTGCCCTGACCACTTTATCCACAGAGCCCTCTAAGTAGAAGGTCGGCGCTCATCTGGAACCTGGGCTTCACAGGGCATGCCGGCAGACAATACCCACACTGCACCCTTAATCCCAGGAGCCGGAGAGCCCAGGTCAGGCGCAGGAAAGGAACATCTGCTTTCCCTTCTGACAATTCACCATGTGGACCTGGGTCAGCAGGAACTTGGTCCTGCCACTCCATGTGCCCAGGACGCAGGTTCTCGTGATCAGGCAAGGAAGATAGTATGACTTCTGTGGACTGTATCTTCCTTTACAACACGAAACCCAGGCCTCCACGCCATTCAACTCCTGGGCAGGAGAACACTCCTGAGGGACCCGCTGCTGTCCCATCTGCTCGTGAAGTGCGCCTGTCCTCCCGGGTCACTGTTGTGAGTGGCTCCTTTGATCTACCCAATCGCCAGCCTACCTTGCACCTGGCAGACAGAGTGGGGAACTTGTTCCCCACACAGCAGTCCCTCGTGCGTGGCAGACTGGGGAGCGCCCGCACGATGTGTTTTCCACACACAGCAGTGTCTCACAGGCAGCAGGCTTGGGCAGCATCCAC
>NW_006922174.1:1066151-1067627 GCF_000298275.1 Orycteropus afer afer
GTGTTGCTATCGTTAGATGCCACTGAGTCAGTTCCAACTGACTCCATAAACTCATTGCTGTAGAGTCAGATCTGACTCACAGAAAGCCCCCCTTGGGTTTCCGAGGGGGGTATCACTATGGAAGTAGATTGCCCAACCTTCCTTCTGAGGAGGAGTTAGTAGGTTTGAACTGCCAGCCCTCTAGTTAGCAGTCAAGTGCCTTAGGCACTATGCCACCAGAGCTCCTACCTGACTCCATGGTGACCCCATGTATGAAACACACCCCAGTGATGAGCCAGCCTCACAGTCTGTGCTGTGCTTGAGCAAATCACTGTAGCCGCTGTGTCAATCCATCTCCCTGAGAGCCGTCCCCTTCTTCCCTGACCCTCTGCTATACCAAGCATGACGTCCTCTCCAGGGACTGACCCCTCCTGACAACACGTCCCGAGGACAGGAGACAAAGTCCCACCATCCTCACTCCTAAGGACCATTCTGGCTGCACTTCTTCCAAGACAGCTTTGCTCATTCTGCTAAGTCCATGATACAGCCTAGGAAGCCCTGTGGGGCAGTTCCGCTATGTCATACCGAGTTGGGGTTAGGCACTCCTTAGTCCTCAAAATGATGCTGTAAAAACTTGAAATTTCTCTTTCAAATGCATTCTACAGAGAAGCAGGAGCAAAAATCTCCCCATGGGCTTTCCACGCTGAAATCCTAGCAGCCAGGCTGGGAGTACTTGTGATTACAGGAATGAATTAAAAACAAACAAAAAAAAAAAACTGGCATTAACTTAATTTTATGTATAAACATAACTTAATAAATAAGAAAAGATTAACAATTAATACAAATATTGATAACCTATTGGTTTGATAAACTTTAAAATAAATACCACATTTTCTTTGGGGCAATAAATGTTTATAGAAATTTAAATAACATAAAACAGAACAACATAGATGATATCTTAATTCTTTTTGTGTGTGTGTGGGCTTGTTGACACACACCGTACCCCAACAGAAAACGAAACAAACTTTGTTGTTTCACATGAAGTCAATCTGGACTCAACCCAACTCGGTATGACACAGTGGAACTGCCCCACAGGGCTTCCTAGGCTGTAAGGTGTTTCTCCCACAGACCTGATGACTCCAACTGCCAAACTTCTGATTAGCAGCTGAGTACTTAACCACGGTGCCACCAAGACACCTTAAGAGACCTTCAGACCTATAATTTTTATTTACAAAATTCCACTTAGCCATCAGCCTTACCTTGGGAACTCTCCAAAGAAATTATTTTTCCTGAACAAGTAGGCCAAGACCTTCACACTTCACTACTAACATGTTTGTAAAATTGTAATAAAGGATAAATTCTGGATAAAATTCCAGGCTGCGCACTTGTCTCGCATTTCATGTGCATTAAAAGGATCACGCGACTCTTCTCCCTTAATGAAGAGGTCAGCTACAGCCCCGCTTTGCTAACGCACACCAACCGTGCGACCAGAGATCA
>NW_006922174.1:1084893-1086356 GCF_000298275.1 Orycteropus afer afer
TTATGCATTCCATTTCATTTTTGACAACTTCCAATTTTCCTAGATTCATACTTCGTACATTCCATGTTCCGATGATTAATGGATGTTTGCTGCTGTTTCTCCTCAATTTGAGTGGTGCCACATCAGCAAATGGGGGTCTCAAAAGCTTTACCTTATCCATATGAGGAAGGTTGACTTTACTGATAATGTAGCTTTTGTCCAGTCCTACTTTGAGAGCTTTCTAAGCTAAGTGACTCATTTTCTTCCTCTATTGGACAATGTTTCTGGACTATTCACAAAGTTGCGCAGTAATGTATTAGACATTGTTTCTCTGCTATTCATAAGGTTTTCCCTGGCCAATATTTTGAGAAGTGGATGGCTTCCTCCTTCTTCCTAGTCTTCTCAGTCTGCAAGCCGGGCTGATACCTGTACAACACATGCACCCCACTGAGTTCGAAACACCAGTGGCACAGCCTCAAGACTCACAGCAACATGTCACCACAATAGGACAAACTGACAGACATGTTTGTCTCCCTTAGCTGTTGGGAACCCCTCCAATCACCCTTACCTGGATCCCTGTGGCTAACTCTTCCATCTGTTCCAGTCCCCTTTGCCTTTTCTGTCCTCACCCTGCTTTCCACTTCGCTGCTTATGGGGGGTGGCTTGTGTTCCCTCTCCTCACCTGGCTTCTTACAGTTGACTCCTTGATCTGTCCCTATACTCTTTGCCTTTCCTGTCCTCTCTCTGCCTTCCCACCTTGCTCCTTGTGGGGCGTGGCCTGGGTTCCCTCTCTTCACCTTGGTCCCTGCGGCTGACTCCTTGATCTGTTCCAGTCCCCTTTGCCTTTTTTTGTCCTCTCCCTGCTTCCCACCTCGCTGCCTCTTCTTAGGTCCCTTTTTTTGTCCACTCCCTGCTTCCCGCCTTGCTGCCTCTTCTTAGGTCCCTGGAATCCGAATGAGAATGCTATCACTTTAAAATCCAAAATGGTTGCCACTTGTAAACATTCAAAATGGCTGCACCCTCGTTCAATTTAATATCCAAAATGGCCGCCGCTTATAAACATTCAAAATGGCTGTGCCTTCGGTCACTTTATATATCCAAAATGGCTGCCGCTTGTAAACACTCAAAATGGCTGTGCCCTTGGTCACTTTAAATATCCAAAATGGCTGCCACGTGTAAACAATCAAAATGGCTGCGCTCTCTGGACAAGCAAGAAGGTCAGTGAAAAAACAAGAAAACCTACAATATCTGGGGATAGGGCAATTAGAGAAAAAAGACAGAGAAGGAGAAAAATGAAGAAGTAAGTGGGAAAAATGCAAAAAGAACAAGGAACGGGGTTAACCATGAGAAAAAGAAATTTGCAGCCAGGAATAGGGAAAAGAAAAAAGCAGAAAACTAGGACCTGGGAGGGGAAGAATAAAGAATAATAGTAAAAAGGACAAAAGTATTAATAATAGTAGTAGTTTTAAAACATAAAAGTAGTT
>NW_006922174.1:1087562-1088867 GCF_000298275.1 Orycteropus afer afer
CAAAACCACAGCTCCCATTCGGGTTTCTTCTTCTAGACGAGCAGATGCCCTCAGAACAATGGTGGCTTCAGTGCTGGGCTTCACCTTCCAGGCCTGGCCTTCTAGATTCAGACCCAGGCGGTCCTGGGTTTCTTGTTAGCGCGTCAACACGTTCAAGAACATTGTTCTCTTCTTTGTGCCTGTTTGCTGTTTTTGTTTGTTTGTTTTTAAATCTTATGCAGCTGTTTTAGCTCTTCAGTTGGAAACATGGTTGGAATTACCCAGCCCATCGTGACTGGAAGCTCCTCCTACTCTCACCCTTTTCTTTAATCCCAAATTAAGTTGCTCGGTCTCTCAATCTGTGAGACACTCCCAAAGACTGCAGGGACCCCCCTGGGGCCTCTCACAGGCTGGCTTCCTCGGTCGAGATGGTCACTGCCCCCCACTCAGCACTGTCAGCCTTCTCTCCACATGGCATCCACTGGCTACAACCCTCTTTCCTCACTGAGGTACCTCATGTCCACCTAACAGATTCCTCCTGAAGGTCTGGAGGCCCAAGAAAGGGGTTCAGCATGCCCCAAAGTAGGAAACAACTTCAACGTGCTGTTAAGAGCGTCACTGGCCCCTCCAGCAGCAGAAGGCAGGCTGGCGGCTCTGTCGCTTTTCTGACCTTTCCCCCACCGTCCGGCCTTCTGTCCACCGGCACCTTTCTCCTGCTGCACTCCTCTGTCCGCTGCCTTCTGAGCACACATGCTTACACCCCTGCGGCTGGCACTCTCACGTCCCTTTCACATTACTCTGCAGAGCCGCTGAGCCCCTTTCCAATCAGTTCCCATCTAGGCAGTGCCCGTCAGGCCTCACCTTTCCAAATCAAAAAGCCCATTAAATTGCTGCCCTTGACACGGGCCACAATTTTCTGAAATAAATGCTGTCCTTCCCCTAAAATGCAGAATGAGGCAGTATCTTTTTTAAAACGCAATTTTTTCTTGCTAGTATTTCCTGGCCTTAATAAAATCTTTACAGTCACTCACAAAGTTTCAAATCCAGAAATTTTTCTCCAAGAGGAAAAGTGATGAAATGGGAACTGGGGAGTGGGACTTTCCTTACCTAAGGTCTCTGGACACTTCTCCCAAGTGACGGCTGCGAGGTAATGGCCTCCAGCAGCCAAAGGGAGCCCAAAATGTGTCAATCCTGTATCTCTTGCTTTAAAAGCCTGGGGATTCTCATGCTGAGCCCCCCAAAATGCTTTCTTTACGGGTTCATCGGGAGAACAATAGTAAAGAGGTTCCACATTGAACTCATTACACCCCAGAATCTTCTCTGGAC
>NW_006922174.1:1090087-1091958 GCF_000298275.1 Orycteropus afer afer
CTTCCGTAGTGATACTGCCTCGGAAACCCAAGGAGGGGTCGCTATGAGTCGGGGCCGACTCGACGGCACATAACAACAACAACAACAACATTCAACAGGAAAGCATCGTTACAAGTGGCCACGTGTATGGCAATCTTCTTCTGTAATATGAGAAGGATGACTTCCAGGCTGGGTAATTAACTGGATTCCGTGGAGAAAGGACTCCAGCTTCCTTGACGGCAGCGTGCTGCCCGTGGCTGGGGACAGAGGGCCAAAGGAGAGCCACCAGCAGCCACGCCACCGCCCACTCACGCCGGGCACCAGACCTAATCAGCCACACCTGCTGGCTGCCCTGATGCCCTGAATCCTGCTCACACACCACCTTCGTGACCCACACCGAGCGCTCACACTTCAGTCCCTGCCTCTGAAGCACTTCCTGTCAGGTCTAGGATGTGGCTGCCTCCAGAGCCTCCCAGCAAGGTCACCCCTGCTCCCCACCCCCACGAGGGGCACACTCAGCAGCTGCTTACCATCAATCCGGCTCACGAGTTCCTCCAACATTCTCACTTTCATCTGAATCCCGGGCTGGGCAAAGGTGTAGTTGTCCTGAGGAAAAAAGAGCACAGGTCAGGAACACAAGGCACCACTGAGGAGCACGGGTCAGGAACACGGGGCGCCACTGCCAAGCATGAGTCAGGAACAGGGGGCACCACCGCCGAGCATGAGTCAGAAACATGGGGCATCTCCACCAAGCACGAGTTAGGAACACAGGGCGCCTCTGCCAAGCATAACTCAGAAACATGGGGTACCACCACCAAGCACAAGTCAGGAACACAGGGTGCCACCATTGAGCACGAGTGGGAAACGTAGGGCACTACCGCCAAGTGTGGGTTTTTATCAGCGACGGGCTCCTGGTGAAGGCACCAGGACCAGGCCTGCACTGTGGACGGGGTCAGGCCGTCTCGTCCTCAACACTGCACTCCCCTACCTCCCCCTGGAAAAGGAGAACTCTACACTCGGCACTGCTGAGACGCACCCGGGAGCTGACGCCCGCCCGGGAGCCAAGGCCCACACGGGTGCTGGGACGCGATGGCCTACCCCACCACCGAAAGCTGTGTTAACCAATCAAGGCTCTCTGTGTGTTTAATATGCACAGAGCGGTCTGAGGGTTCAAAGGTCAGCCGGAGCAAAAGGGACCAGTCTTGCAGTGGACGTAACTCAGAGATGTGCACGTCTGATAGGGAACAGCAAACACCGGTGTATCAGGCCATGGAGGCTCGTGGTGAGAAAATAAAGACACCCAAAGTCAGCACCACACCTCAGAGCCTGTGTAAGGGGCACTGCTACACATAAGTGTAAGATACATTTCAACTGGACCCACGGGCAGGGCCGCAAAGCTCATGGGGAGAGCTGCTTGCGGGCATCATGGCTTTGCAGGCCCCCAGGCCAGCACACTCAGCCCTGCCGGGGAGCAGACAGGACATGGTACGGGCGCCTATGCCTGCCAGCAGGGAGGCTGCCCCACACGACCCCCACCTCCCACCAACATCCCCAACACTAACATACAGTCCCTGAGCAAGAAGACCCAGCAGCATCACCTCATTCACAAGGACAGAATCGAGTGGGGAGCCCATCAACTGAGACAGGCAAGCCAGTGTCACAGGGAGGGACGTGGAACGGGAGCCAAGGGGCCTTGTTTGCATATCCGTGGACCCAGGCGAGGAGGGCCACCTCCTTCCCAGGACAGCCGCAGGCCGAAAGGAGAGGCGGCCCGTAGGCGTGGAAGGGTCTGAGACACAGCAGGGATTCAGGGAGCAGTAGCCCCTGTACTTCAGACCAAGCCAGGGTCACTGCAGTCGCCCCACATGCATGTGAGGCTGGAAAAGCAGACA
>NW_006922174.1:1094233-1099951 GCF_000298275.1 Orycteropus afer afer
GTCTGTCATACACAACGCTGGACTCAAACACCATCGATCCTGAAGACTGTCTGGGAGCAGGCAGTGTGTCCGTCTGCTGCACACAAGGGGCCCATGGTGGGGCCACACGATGACAAGCAACACCAAGAGGGTGGTACTGCCACGGCCCCACTGTCACCCTCCAGGCACAAGCCAGGCCGGGGTGTGGGGAGGGGGAATTCAGTCAGAGAGGGGGCTGACAGCGCCACAGCCCACCCTAGGGGCAATGCCAGAGGAGGAGGGTCTTCTCCAGAGATCCAGGCTTGCAGCTCAGCCAGGGCTCAGGAATGTTCTCAGAACTAGCGTTTCATCTGGACTCATGCAGTAATGGACTCGCAAGGCTGGCAACAAACATGGAAGTGGGGTAGGCAGACTAAATGGCCCAAAAAGATGTCCATGTCCTGGTCCCCAGAACCTGTGACTATGTCACGCTCCAGGCAAGTAAGGTTGCTAATCTTAAAACAGAGCGGTTACCCGCTGGGGCCACTGTAACCCGAGGGCGCTTTGAGGGCTGCATGAGGCTGTGGGTGCCTGTAGCCGCTGGACAAGGCAAAGCCCAGATTCTGGCCTGAAGCTCCCAGAAGGAAGCAGCCCTGCGTCACCTTGATGTGAGCCCGTGGGACAGTCACACCTGTGACTACGGAACTATACGGTAATAAACACACTGTGAAAAACACGAATCTCTGGGCTTCTGGGAACTTATCACAGCACCCTTGGGCGACTCACACAGGAGGTTCTTAGGGTGGTCTCTTGGAGCTCCAGAGGCCCACTGAGGAATAAACGCAAGGGGAGAATCAGGGAGCTGTAAGTGGCCTTTCATGTGCAGCCAGGGCTCAGAGCTAGGAGCTAGCTCTGCAGTGAGAACATGAGACTGTCTAGCCCAGACGCTTTACCTGGGCTTAGGGCGGGCCAGCTCTGGCGGACTGTGGATTAACGGCAGCTTTGTCTCCCGGAAGTCAGCCTGGGGACTGAAGCCAAAGTCAGGCTGGAGCAAAGCCTGACACACCTCCGTAAGGCGAGAAGTGGGCTCAGCCCAAGAGGGCCACAGGCGGGTGGGTGAGTGGGCGTGGTCGGAGTGGGAGCCCATCAAACGCGGAGGCCTGCGGCCAGGTACAGGACATGGCGTCTTTCCTCCTGGCTGATGATGGAGAGACTCTGCTGGGACAGTGACGTCGAGACAGGGAGGTGACGTGCGCACAAACCCGGGCACAGGGAGGTGCTGGCTGTACAGGGAGCGCGGGGGCTGGGTCGGCATGTGGTCGGCATCAACCCGGGAAGGAGATGTGGGTGTGCTGTGTCTTCCGGTTCCCACCCGCAGACTCAGCAGGGGCAGCACGCAGAGAGGAGCGTCACACAGGAGGCCAGTCAGGCAGACACGCTGTGTGTGTGTGTGGGGGGGGGAGTGTCACAGAACATCTGCATGCAAACATGGAGCCCGGGGAACCCAGGACAGAGGCCTTGCCCTCACAGTGCCGAGGACAAGGACAGCTCTCATGACCAAGCTCGGAACCTGCGGACGGCTCTCCAGGGAGCCAAGCGGGGGGCCGAGGGGCGACCCGCAAGCCACCAGTCCTCCCTAGGCCCAACAGACAAAGGTCAAGGCACACAGCAAGGATGCTCTGGGGCTCAGCGTGGGCACACGCACATGCACGCACACTCACACACACACACACTCATTCATGCACACACATGCACACTGATGCATGCAGTCACTCACACCCACATGGATTCATACCTACATCCTCACATTTTCACCCACAAACACTCACTTTCACAGACTCACATGCACACTCTCAGACACAGTCTCACACACTGACACTCTTGCAGTCACACACACACTCAGTCATACACTGACATCCACATACATACACTCACACTCAGACACACACTTGCATACACACACTCACAAACATGCACTCTCAGATATATGCACATGCTCAGACACACAAAGACACTCAGATACACACAGACTTGTGCACAGACATACACTCACACTCAAGACAAGGACTCACAGACACAAACACACATATACTCACACTCACACATATGCCCACACATACACATCCACAGACACGCACAGTCACACATACACACACTCACAAAAGACACACTCACACACACACATATAGACAGTGATATACTCACACTCAGGACAAGGACTCTCAGATACATACTCACACTTGGACATGCACATTCAGCCTCTTACATACTCTGATTCACAAGCAAACTATTAAACACATGCACACACACTCAATGCACACCTGTCCCTTTCCCCACACACGTGTGCACAGACACATACACACACTCTGGATATTTTCTGATGAGAGCAAGAGGAACAGCTGCGGGCCCAGAACTGGATGTGTCCACAGGCACAGAGGAGTGTCTCCCCAGAAATGGGGAGTAAGCAAAGACCGCTGACCCTGGCTGGGGGGCTTTCCCACGTGGATATGGAGGGAAGGCCTGGCACCACACTGCCAGCTCTCTGTGAGGGGAAATCCAACACAAGTCCATTCTTCCCCCTTCTCTCACTAAAGCGGCAGCTTCGTGGTCTCCAGCAGCACACAGGCCTGGGCTCTCAGGAAACAAGATGGCGGCTGTGGGGCCTGGGTGCAGCTGCAGGGCCTGGGTGATGGCCATGGGGCCCAGGAGATGGCCATGGGGTCCAGGTGAAAACCTTGGGGCCCAGGCAACAGTCGTGTCAGGATTTACATATTCTGGGGACACAATTCAATCCACAGTACCCGGGGAGAGTATGACCCTGGCTGACCATGGACTTCCTGGTCACTGAAACAAAAACACAATCTAAAAGGTAGAAGCAACCCCAGTGCCATCCATAGATGATGGATAAACAAACGGGTGTGTCACACAACGGACCACTCCTCGGCCAGAAGGCGAAGTGAAGTCCTGGCACAGGGACACCATGGTGGACCTTGCCACATCATGTTGAGTCAGAGAAGCCAGAAACTGCAGGACACACACTGTGATCCCACAGACAGACACCCAGAGCAGGACACGCAAGATCGGAGGGAGCTTAGCAGCTACCAGGGCCTGTGGCAACACGGATGGTAGTTATTGCTCAGTGGTTCAGGGGTTCTATTTGGGGTGACAATGGTGAGCACAATGACCCATGCGGGGTGACGGTGGTGGGCACAGGGAGTGTGCGGGATGCCTGTCTATTTTTCATGGAAACAAGTAGTCCAAGCAACTGGTGTTTGCTGTTATGTGCCGTCGAGTCGGACCCGACTCATAGCGACCCCTCTTTGGGTTTCCGAGGCAGTATCACTACGGAAGTAGGATTGCCCAACCTTCCTTCCGAGGAGTGGCTGGTGGGTTTGAATCTTTGGTTTTCTTCATTTTTTTCTCTGGATGAGGAGAAACCATAATTGCATCTAGATGGCAGCTTACAACTGGTACACCATGCAATCCTTAGCCTATATGACTATAAGACCAGAAGAACTAGATGGTGCCCGGCTACCACTGCCAGCCACTTAGAGGGGGATCTATGTAGGAGATTCTGGATAGAGAGGGAGAACAATGTGGAACAAAACTCAAAATCATTTGGAGAAAAAAAAGGGGGGTGGGAACCAGGTTTGCAAGTCTGATAGAGCCTGGTGGAACCACTGAGACTATGGCCCCTAGCTGCCCTTCAGGTCTGGAATTGAACCCATACATGTTGCTTCCAGCCAAAAAAATAGACAGGCATGTGAGTTGAACATTTACCTCAGGTAGACACACTCCTTGGAGAGAACAATCCTGGGAGAAAGAAGGGCTGTGTGTGCACAGGGAGACAGCTCAGGGGGCAGGAGTGCATGGAGGGATAGACACAGGGAAGAGGTAACTATGGGGAGGAAGTGGGAAGGGAGCTGTTGCATTGTGGTGAATTGTAGTCAATGTCATGAGACAAAGTGTATGTGAACTGCTATATGGAAAGTGAATTTGCTCTGTAAACTTTCACCCAAATCCCCCCCCCAAAAAAAAGGTTCAAATGGCAAACCTGATGTCACATACAGTTCCCCACAATTAAAAATAGAAGGAAGGAGCCCTGCTGGCACTGTGGCTAAGCACTCGGCTGCTAAATGAAAGGTCAGCAGTTCAAACTCACCAGCTGCTCCACGGAGAAAGGTGTGGGAATCGGCTTCCGTGAAGATTGACAGCTTGGAAAGCCTATGGGGGCAGTTCCACTCTGTCCTCTAGGGGCACTGTGGGTCAGAATCGACTCCAGGGCAGTGGGTAAAACAACGAAAAAGCTGAAGCAACCCTCTCACCCTCAACCTGAGGTTTCCTCCCACGTGGTCAGGGCTCTGTCCGTGTGGCTCCTGCACCTCCAGCAGCCCGAGGAGGCGGTCTGTGGATTGCTGGGCCTGGGAGGAGACATGGCTCAGCCCCGCCTCTCCCTTGGCTGCCCTCTTCCCGGCTCTGCTGTGGGGTGGCCGGCCCTGGCTCTCGCAGGTGGGAAGGTCTCAGCACCCCTGGGATTCAGTTCACTGGGTTATTTGGTTCTCACAAGACAGGATTTCAAGCTTCTCATTTACAGAAATGAAAGTTATTCCCTGGCTTCTATCTGCCACTCTTTTTTTTCTCAATCTGTTCAGGTAGGGAGGGTGGGTTTTCTGAGGTAACCAAGCAAAGCAAAGAAGATGACATCTGAGAGCCCCCCACCACCAAAAAAAAAGACCCAGATTTGGGGAAAGGGTGATGGGCAGGCCGCAGCCCCAGCCCCAGCCCCAGCCCCAGCCTGCAGGTGCCCAGCACAAGGGGCTGTGGGCAAAGGCCCAGTGCAGCAGACACCCTGCCCAGGGACGTGCCCCTCTGCACCCCTGACTCGTCCACACCCGGGGAGGGAGCTGAGCTGTGGCAAGGCTCTGCTCTGCGGCACCCCACGGAGGAGAGGACAAGGCTGAGAAGGAGGAGACAGGGAGGTAGAAGGTTCTGGGCCCTGGCAGAAGCCCTTCTCTGGGAGGCACGTGGCACGTGGGCCTACTGGGCCCTGCTGCCCCACAGCCCCTCTAGGGCCTCTAACCAGACCAGGGATGCTGCCACTTCAGGCCGGGACCTGGGTTCATCTCCCGGGCATCACACACCCCAAACACGCCCACAGTCACACCCGACGCAGGCAAGATGGCGCCCAGGAAGTGCCTGCTGAAGGACTGGCTGAACAAGCGGCAGACGCAGAACCCTGTGCGATCGCGGTGCCCTCCAGGAGCCTGGTGGCGCAGCCGGAGAGGGTCAAGTGCTCAGCCAGCAACCAAAAGGTGGGCAGCTCGAATCCACCAGGCCCCTCCATGACAGGAAAGGCTGCTGACCTGCCCCTACAAAGATTACAGCCCGGGAAGCCTGTGGGCGGTTCTGCCCATCCCCAAGGTCGCGATGCGTCCAATCGACCTAGGACCCGGCATTACGGAAACGACACTATCAGAACTGTCTTCCCAAACAGTAAACAATCTCTGAGGGAGACTCTTCATCTTGTGTCTTTAAGACAGGATTCAACATGCAAAATGCACAGACAAGAGGTAACGGGGAGGACTATGGACGCCAAGGGTGACCTTTCCAACAAAGTGTTATAGGAGAGGCCACATTAGCCAAAATGAAAGTGCGCACTGTGGCCTCGCCTCGCCTCTGCCGCTCCCCATTCACCTCCAGCAATAACGCGCCCACGTGCCTGCTCCTCAGAAGAAAACCGCATCAGGTTCTGTGAAAGGG
>NW_006922174.1:1102716-1103871 GCF_000298275.1 Orycteropus afer afer
AAATGTAGACACACTGAGAGAGACTGCAGTTATGTAAGCAAGTCCTGACAGAGCTAAAAATAAGCAAGAGACAAACCAACAAATTATAGTTGAAAATGCCAAGTATTCGGTCAGGAACTGATAGAAAAATGGGGCAGAAAATAAGTCTGGAGACAACGGGAACAACACTATCAACCAACTTGGCTTCACTGACACTTACAGAACATCCCACCCAAGACAGCAGGTTCTTTACATGACACATGAAACATTCACTAAGCTACACGAGGTGACAGACCTGAAAACAAATCCCAACACATTCAGAAGAAATTAACTCGTACAAAGCATGCATTCTGACCATGATGGAATGAAACTAAAGTGAGTAATAGAAAAATACCTGGGAAATCTCCAAAAGTTTAAATATTAAACAATACATCCCTAAATAATTCATGGGGTGAAGAAGAAATAGAAAGCAATGGTAGAAAATGTGCCAAATGTGAATGATAACACACATGGTGAAACACGAGGAACCCATCGCAGGCAGGGGCCGAAGCATGACGTTCAGCTCTGAGGCTTATGTTAGGAGAGAATGTAGTGCAATACCAGCAATCTCAGCTTCCACCATGAAAAGCAAGGAAAGGAAATGCAAATTACGAAGAAAATGGAGGTTGAAGGAAAAACTAACAAGCAGCTGATACCAAGGAAGCAGGAAATGGATAAACAATAAGGAAATCAGAGAAACCTAAAGTGATTCTATGCAAAAATCAATGACATCTGCAACCTCTATACAGACTAAAGAAGAAAAAGGTAACGCAAATTAGCACAATCAGGAATGAAAGACATTACTATAGCTCATTATAGACCTTAAGAGAATAATCATAGAACATTAGGTAACATTATATCAATAAAAAATTTAAAAACTGGTTAAAATGACAAATTCTAGGACACAAGTTATTAAAACTGACATGAGAAGAAACAGAAAATCTAGATAGTCCTATAGAGGGAGGAAACTGAATTCATAGTTTAAAACTTTCCCATAAAACCTAAAAAAATAAAATAAAATAAAAACCAAACTCAGGAGTTCCGGCAAGATGGCGGACTAGGCAGAAGGACTGCACAGACCCTCTTCAACAAAGAAAAGGGAAACCAATTAACACAGACACAGAAGATAATCTTGGA
>NW_006922174.1:1123646-1129862 GCF_000298275.1 Orycteropus afer afer
GTGAGAACAAACGGTGGCCGGGGGAGCCACATGCATGATGCTGCTTCCTCTGGGATCTCCGTCGACGGCATGGACCAGGCACAGCCTGATAAAGTGAACTGGAGTCTCCCAGCTGCAGACCGGCCAGGCTGAGAGTCTGCACAGAACAAACTCGCGAGGGTTTTCCTGTTTCCCTCTAGGTGATGGTGTGATGAAAGTGCTTCAGAAAGATGGGTGTAGCAGCACTAACAAAGGGAGCAGGGCCGCGGGGTGGGAAGGGGCTGGGAGCGGATGCACCCAGCTCGCCAGGAGCTCACCTTCCGTTCCAGCGCCCCAGGATTTTAAATCTGTGCACATCCTGGCGTTTGTGTGAACTTCCGAAGGCAGCGGCTCTGGCGGAACGGGTATAACTTAAGTTTCTCAGGAAGAGTCCCCACGGCCACCTGGCACAGCCGTGCTGCCGTTAGTGGCCGTGCAGTTGGCTCCAGCTCGCGGCGACCTCGTGCACAACAAACCAAAGGCGGCTGGGCGCTGCGCCATCTTCCTGTCATTGGGGTGTTGAGTCCATGCTGTGGTCACGGGGGCTGGCCTTCCCACTGTCTCCCTCCTCTTCACTGACCCGCCCTCTTTACCAAATGTGACGTCCTGCTCCAGCCAAGGGTCATTCCTGACGATGTGCCCAAAGGCACAAGCTGAAGCCTCACTGTCTTCATCTCCAAGAAACACCTATTTCTTCTAAGACAGAGTTCAGTACAAGACTATCTGGTGTCTATTTGTAAAGCGGTCTGCCAGTTTGCCTATTGTGGTGGCTTTCGTGTTACTGTGATGCCATCAGCAGGGTCACCCCGGAGCACAGGTTCCAGCAGACCCTCCAGACTGAGACTAGGAAGAACGGGCTGGCGACCTGGTCCAAAAGTGAGCGGGTAGAAACCTCACATATAACAAGGGAGCACTGGGATGGCCTCAGCTGAGGGAACTTCAGCAGAGCCCCCAACTCCCCGGGTGGCAGGCAACACCCCTGCGCTCCTCGTGTACGTGAGAAGTGTCTGGACTCAACCGTAACTGGGGAAGGGAAGATGGATGAGGACCTCTGGGCTGCTTTGTAAACACAGGCACCAGAGCGGCATTTTACCTCACACTTGTCAGCCCTGCCAATAAACCATCTCGCTGGAGCGCCAATCTTGGGTGAAAATGAAAAGCCGGCATCGATCTCACTGTGCTGCTGATTTTATTTACAAATAGAACCAGATAATCCTGCACTTCAATGGCAGCCATTCCATCATTCATGATCAAACAGGTGACATTGGAAATTTATAAAGTTTCACATTATGATTCAATCTCTCTTCTGTGGAAAAACCTTCCAAGGAGAGAGCGGCTCAAGACACGAAAAGCTGACGAGACAAGGGGAAGAATGAGCGGCATGGGGGCCCGAACCGACCTCGAACAGCACAGTTTGCATCAAAAGAAGGAGTTACAAGGCGGCCTGGGTCCCCTCACAGAGGTGAGGTCACCCCGCTGAAAGCACATGAATGGCTTCCACCTTCTCTCTGTTGGGTCCCAAGTTCTGAGAATAACATGACCACCCAGCTTCCTACGATAGAATCAGTTAGCTAATGCATTCCAATAAATCTCCTGGTCTGAGTCCTCAGTCTCCAGCGGAGACCAATTTAGGCCATTTCAAACCAAGTAGCTTGGTGGGGACCTCTTTACTAGGTGGCATCGGAGAGGCCATTAGGACAACGGCTCGGCAGAGTCAAATCCCAACAGGAAATGAACGTGGCAAGTGTGAATCAAGCGCACTGTGTCATCTTTCCAATGGGAGGGTCCTCGGGGTCCTGGCTCAGCTCACAGACACCTGTACCCCCCTCCATGTAGGCGGCAGCACCTCACACTGGTCCACCTACACGAGGAACCAGACAGTCCCTGGACATCTGGCCACCAGAAAACATCTACCAACCAAAGCTGTTTGGCTTCAAAACATGATGCTGAGTTAAGTCAGTCAGACACAGGACAAATACCGTACAAACCACGACACACCGAGACACAATCAGCAAACACAGCAAGAGCAGAGCTCATCAGTGGCCTCCGGGCAGGAGGGCAGCCACTCTGGGAACGCGGAGCTTCCGTTTATGGTCAAGGCGACTGGGCAACAGATACTGGTGATGGCTGCTCAACTCGATCACGTAACTGATACCACCCACTGATCACGGGGAAACCGCTGTCCTGGCAAATGCTGTGTTACAGACGTTTGTACAACAGCAAACAGCAGCAAATCCTGCCTGGGTCCCCACCTCTGTGTGATCTAAGTCCTGGGAACTCTCACGGTGCAAGCGTTGTGTTGCCTCAGCAGGGCCAAAACGTCACCCTCTGCTGGACGGGAGCTCCTCAGACAGCCCTATGCCTGGCTCACCTTGGTGTCCCCCGTGGGCAGCGCGGTGCTGGCACAGTACAAGTGTCCGGGACAGGTGTGTGAGGGCAAATGAACCTGGCAAGGCTCGGCTCACTGCAGGTGTCAACCCACCTAGGCCACATCTCTCAGCCCCCGAGGCTCAAGTCCTGACAGGGCCTGCCATGAGTGTCCATCCACATGGACCATGTCTCTGAGTGTTGAGTCCTGACCAGGCCCAGCCCACGGGAGATGTCCATCCACATGGACCAGGTCTCTGAGTCTCGACTTCTGCCAGGACCTGCACGTAGGCCATGTCTCTGAGTGTCGAGTCCTGACCAGGCCCAACCCATGGGGGGTGTCCATTCACATGGAGCCGGTCTCTGAGTCTTGAGTCCTGACCAGGCCCAGCCCACCATGGGCCTCTATGCACTTGGGTCCCATCTCCCAGGCCCTGAGGCTCGAGTTCCCGTTCCCACTCCTCTGTCCACAAGACTCCCCAGGCACTCTGCAGGATTCTCCCCAACACCACCTCCATGCAACCGTCCCTGTCACTGTGACACGTGTGATAAGCTCAGCCATGGCCTGATCCTGAGCCCAGCAGGAACACCCCTGCTCACTCCTGTTTCCCTCAGCACTAGGCTCAGCTGTAACTCACCAACCTCTGACACTAATGCCCACTGGGGCTGGCAGGGTTGTGGGGACCAGGTCACAGGGCCCAACTTTACAGATGAGGTGCTGGGGCCCCAGTTGACACCCTGTGAAGGGGAGACTCCCCCTCAGATAGCCGGCCGAGTCTGGGTGACAAGGAGAGGACGGGCGCTTGCAGCAGATGGCGGGTCCGGGAGCAGGCGGCCAACTCAGGGGTGCAGGGCCTCAGCCCCAGGGTCTCCCCAAGGCCTGCCCTCTGGCTGCCTCAGCAGGACACCATGGCGTCCCCAGGACAAAGGACTCACAAACAATACCTCTGCCTCCCACAACCACCCTGAGGAGCTCATCTTCACCCAGATACGAGACAGGTTCCCGAGGTTAGCAAGGGGCGGAGCTGAGACGCCAGCACTGGCCTGGGGTCCGAGCCGGCGCTCTCTGGACACGACGCCCCCTCCCTGCACACAGCCGGACCTCACCTGGATGCCATCCAGCAGCCGGCTCATGCACCAGTAGGTGTCGGCCTCGATGTTGCGCAGCACGTCCACGGGCACTCGGGAGACGTCCACAGCGTCCACGTCCTCCTCGTCTGCAAAGCACATGGCGCAGAAAGAGATAGCGGGTAATTAACTATACACGGTCAATCCCATGATGGGGAGCCCCCCACCCTCTTCCTCCACCTGATCCGCTAGTGGGGCCCACTCTGGGCTGCTCATCTCAGCACCTAATTAGATGCAGATAATTAATATTCTGAATCCTCCCTGATTCATTATCGTAATTAACAGATACTAAATTATTGCTTCTTGGGCGCTTCACATCTGAATAACAGAAAACCTCTATCACCCTCTCTGGCAGAGCCTCAAAGTTTTTTCAAGACTGTAAGGTTCTACCCCTCACGTGTTCACCTACTCACCTACCTACCAGTGCTCCTAGTGGCCAGCTTAGAGCACAGCCCCGTTCCCACGGCTCCCTCAGGAGTCGGCGCCCCACATGAGTCGAGCCCCTCCTGTTCGTTACTGCACTGAATCACCAGTGTCCTCAGGAAGCACAGCACTGAATAGCTGTGTGGCCTCATCAGCAAATCACACGCTGCAATGCTGTGTCTGTGTGGCGCGTGGCGCTGACAGTAAGACGCACACGTACTCTAAAGAAAAGATGGCGCACACATGTGGTTCGTCATAACAAACGCATCGAGGGACGGGGACAACCTGTCATTTCTCTGAAGACTTGTTTCCGAGGTTAGCATTCCCAAGCCCACAGTGGGTGAGTGCCTCTGCTCCGAGGAAACACCCAGGAGAGCGGGGTACAGACACACTGGGGAGAAACAACAGGCAGGGAGGCCCTCCGTCCCCCTTCCTGAAGCATAGACAATCTAACAACGTAATTTAAAAGCTTTTTAAACACAAAGCACAGGCCTCACTGCAATATCGCCTCAGGTATCTGAACAAACTGATTTTAGATATTTGTGAAATGTGTTATCATTCAACAGAATAACCACAAATGTTTGAAAAAGTGATCAGGTTTTTTAATTTTATTGATTTCTGTTTTATTTTGCCAATGTGCTCTGGTATCCTTTGCAGGGAAAATGTACTTTGAGAAAAGAAAGGCCCCAGGCTGGAGTAGCTGGGGCTTCCACAGCAGTCAACCGACCCTGAGGACAGCAGCCCTGAGGACGGTGGACGGTGACTGCATGCTTCTGCCACACCAGCGCTCTCCTCCACGTTCAGCTGCATGGATGCCACCCGTTACAGCAGCACCACTGGGCCCGCCCAGTCACAGCACAGTGAGGGCTGGGCCAGGACGCGGTCCCACAGTCTGGTCCCAGAGCCCACACTCATACCACTCCCCACACAGTGCCATTGCTTCACAGGCTACACCAGACGGTCTGACTTCCCTCATTTCCTCAGGAGCAGTCCACAAGGGCACGACTGTGCACCGTGCAGTGCTGTGAGGCCGGTGGACAACCCCCCACCTTCTTGTCCACAACAAAAACCAGACAGGAACACGGGGGGCAAGCATCTCCATGTTGATGCCCCAATAGAAGCAGAAGCTGTGTGACTGGGACCATGAGTACTGTCCCTATGAGCCCAGCAGGAAGCCGGTGGCCCTGACGCAGAGGCCCTGACAGCACAGCACCGTGTCACTGAATTCATACTGTGGTCCTCCACGGTACAGTGGGTCCCTCCCATGCTCAGCCACAGGCAACCGTCCTCTTGCTCCTGAAGGGAGCTGGGGGCCCAAGACCACCAAGAAGTGGTCCTCTACCGCACAACGGGGCCCTCCCACACCTCAGCCGCAGGGAACTGTCTGCTCACTCCCAGGAGGGGCTGAACAAGTGGACAGATGAAGGCCTGAGAGGCAACAGGCACCATGGAAGGCCGCAGACTGGCTGCAGACGGGACTGAGCTCGGCTCTTCACCCCGTACAACGTGGGCGGTGAGGCCGCTCTGGGCTGCAACACCCCATCTGAGAAGGGCACAGCCTGTGCCCGCCGGCCAGGTCCCGGAAGATGGGGTAGAGAACAGGTCCAGGACAGAAAGTGCTGATGGAGAGTCTATCACAAGCCCTGGGACGGTGACAGGCAACGAGGGTGCACGCTCACATGGCCTGTGCATGGCCCCCCTGTGGGCAGCATGCACACCCTACGGGACCATGTGAGGGCAGCCAGGGGCCAGCAGGGACAGCCACCACCACAGCAGGCCTTTGCAGGCCCAGACACTATGGGCAGCCCAGCATGGACACACCCTCCCCTCCAAGACCAGCCGCGGCCATGCACAGCAGGCCTGTGTGACCTGGACACTGTGGCCAACCCAGCATGGACACACCCTCTCCCTCAAGAGCAGCCACCACCGGGGCAGCAGGCTTGTGCAGGCCACACCTTCTCCTCTGAG
Organism: Orycteropus afer afer; assembly: GCF_000298275.1. Lineage (NCBI taxonomy): Eukaryota > Metazoa > Chordata > Mammalia > Tubulidentata > Orycteropodidae > Orycteropus > Orycteropus afer. Next base: position 1,129,551 of record NW_006922174.1, read on the forward strand.
AGCAGCGCAGCCATGAGCCACAGGTCTGTGAGACCAGGGCACCGTGGTGTGCGGACCAGGCTTGCATGGCCAGCCCCATCCTCCCAGGAGCTGACAGGCAGTGGAATGCCACCCACTCAGCAGATCAGGCTCACGTGTCACACCTAATGACCAAGAGGTCACAGCGCTGACACCCATAGGAAGAACACGGGTCATCTGAGAACACAAATGAGAAAGGAAACCACAGAAGTTGAGGGTTGTGGGCCACGCCAGGTTCAAAGGAAAAACTACAACTTCACTTTGTAAACTCACGGCCGGAGCCAGGGCAGGAGG
>NW_006922174.1:1130132-1131221 GCF_000298275.1 Orycteropus afer afer
AGGGCAGGCCTCTCTCAGGTGACCAGCAAGCCACGTGCACTGCTACCAATAACTGAACTGCAACCAGCCTGCTTCAGCAGAAAGTGAGTCAGCGTGCATCTACTACGGCTATCCTGCACTTAGCTGTGCTGTGAGTTGCTGTGAGTCAGCTGACTCAGGTGACTGATGAAGCCCAGAACCCAGCGCTGCCCAGTGCTGTGCCGTGTCCGTGACTGTTGTCTCCGCATCCACCGTCACGGTTCTGCGTCGTCTTCGTGACCACTTGTTCACTCGGGTCCACCTCATGGTCCTGCGCCATTTCCATGCCCACTGGTGCATCCGTGTCCACACAGTGACCGTTGTAAGCATGTATACTGCTTCTTCTGACCTGACCCCACCATCTGTTCCCCTTCCCATCAACACCACCCTACAGAGGCCAGGCCCTGTGCCCTGGGGACACCATGCTGAGCAAGGTGTGAGTGCTGCCCCGTAGAGCCCACAGCGTGGTGAGGTTGCCACCTGGTGCACAGCCTGAGGGGAGCTGAGGGGCATGAGGGAGGCACAGAGAAGGTGCTCACACAGCCCAGACACACATCAGCTGTCCCAAGTGGACCACAGCTGACCATGAAATCCCCGGACATAAAACAGGCATTTAATTAAAAGTCATCTCAGCTGTCTTCTTAGCCCACAGAAAGCCTCTCGGGATGATTTAAATCACCCTCCATGAAAACACTGCCCTGACAGATTATTCAGTTAAAAAAACACAGAAAGTGCCCTCTGCAGAAGAGTTCCATCTTCATCAAATGACCCCCTTTACACTGGTAACAACACCACTGCGTGTCTGCGCACACGCAGAGAAAATCACTCAGGAAGACACGCCGAGGCCTGCGGGCACCTGAGAAGGGCAGGCCACAGGGTGAGGAACCACTGTGACCTTATTTCAGGCAGGAGACAGAGGGAAGGGACACGGTAGTTCTGACAACAGTTATCTTTGCAGCAGGACACAAAGTGTGGTGGAAGCCATCCGACAGTTTAACTGACGTCTGTCTTGTCTTGAGATGATGTCCCTAGAGCAAAAGATCCCAAGCGTGGTGGTCCTGTCCGTGGAGA
>NW_006922174.1:1133106-1134849 GCF_000298275.1 Orycteropus afer afer
TAGTGGATGGATGGCTAGGGGGGTAGATGAATGGACAGATGGATGACAGATGGGTGTTCTGGTTCCCCAGTGCCGCCCTGACAGGAATACACCACAAATGGGATGGCTTTAACAAACAGGAGTTGAGTCTCTTACAGTTTGGAGGCTTTAAGTACAAGTTCAAAGTGCCAGGCTCCAGGGGCTGGGTGAAAACTCCTCAGCCTTGGGCTTCAGAAGCTCTGCCTCCTGCTCCCAGCCCACTGAAGCTGGAGGCTTTTCTTTACTCAGACAGCTGCTCGCTGCTGACGCTGACAAGCCCAGGGCTGACAAGTAAAAAGGCACAGTCCCAATATTACCAAACCACGTGGCAGGCCATTAATTCAAGTCCATTGTAAGTCCCAAGGTCGGCAGAGCATGGTAGGCTGCTGAACAACGACACAGCTCTACACGCAGGGTTCAAGGTGCCATAAACTAGAAACCATTCCCCAAGCCTTCTGCTTATACACAAGAAGCAGACCACATCCCAAAGGCTGCTTATGGTAGATCCCACCATGGAGTTGATGGCCAGTCTCACAATGGGGAATAACTACCACCAGCTGCCCAGCCACTCAACCAGGCCCAGCCAAGTTGACACACAAACGGAACTACCACATGGGTGGATGAATGAATGAGTGAAGGGATGGATGGGGGATGATGGACTGACAGACAAACAGATAGACAGACAGATATCGGGAGCTAACAAGAGAACAAAAGCTGTTTGGCCTGGTAGGAGAACCACGCAGGGATATAATCGTACCATGAAATATCTGAAAAGCTCTCTTGGGGAACTTCCTGTCCATGTATTCTTGCCCAGAAGACAGAAAGGATCAGTGCATAAAAGGAACAGTGACCACTTCACATCCTCTAGGACGCTAGCGAGGACGTGGAGAAACTGGAGCCTGCCCGCATTGCTGGGGGAACGTGAAATGGCACAGCTGCTGGAAAACAGTGTGGCGGTTCTTCAAAAAGTCCAGCATCAAGTGACCTCTGACCCAGCAATTACACTCGTAGGTGCATGCCCACGAGAAGCAAAAGTGGCAACTCACACACTGGCACGCTACCACGGGACTTCAATCTCATCTCGCAATCCCCCACAGGGCTAGGACATCAGAGGCCTGACACCCACTTTCCTTCTCGCCCACACTAAACCCAATGGAGCACGTTAGCTGTGGGGAAGTGGAGGGCTTGCGGGGGACACTCCCATCTGAACGGTTCCTTTACCTCCAAAGGATTCCACACCACTGACTGCAGGCCCAAGCACAGCACCTGTCTCACACAGACACTGCTGGGGAAGCGTACACCCCCCACCAGTGAGGACAAGCGTTAGGAAAGGGAGTAAGCTACTGTTGTCAGGACTACGTCCATTGCCTGCACTGCATGAGGCCCACTCTGGAGTAAGAGTTTCTGTTTAAAGACTTGCTTTTGGTTGAGATGCTGGGTCACTCTCTACTCAGCATGTATTTCAGATGTTCCATGTGTGAGAAAATGGAGATTCAAGGAAGGCCATGAAGAGGCAGCAAAGACCGTCCGCAGAGTCAAGGGGAGGGCGCGTCCTGGTCTGTCCCGCTGACCCGGATTCCCTCCTCCGCCCAGGCACACAGGGAGAGGCAGCACAGGAGCCCTGGTGAAAGGGGCGCCAGCCCTGTGGGGAGTGAGCCGCACCGACACACACGGAGAGCTGGAGGGCCCTGCCCTGGAGGGAGAGGAGATGCTGTCCAAGGAGCC
>NW_006922174.1:1158640-1159153 GCF_000298275.1 Orycteropus afer afer
CCACAGGGTCTCCAAGGCTGTCAATCTTCACAGAAGCAAAGCCCAAACCACACCCACTGCCATGGAGTCTATTCCAACTCACAGTGCCCCTAGAGGACAGAGCAGAGTTACCCCATAGGATTTTCAAGGCTGTCAATGTTCATGGAAGCAGAGTGCCTCATCTCTCTTCCAAGGAGCAGCTGGTGGTTTGAACCGCAAACTTCTGGTTAGCAGCTGAGTGCTTTAATCACTGCACCAGCAGAGCGCCTTCATAGTAGAAAAGCAGCATGAAATTCTAGTGACAGGATGAAACTCATAGCAGCCAATTTTGAACTAGTAAAAGGAGCACAACGGTTCCAACATTTCTAAATGCATCCAGTGTTGTTCTTGTGAGGTGCTGTCAAGTCGGCTCTGACTCATAATGACCCGGCACAGTCCCGCGCAATCCCTGCTGTGCTTGAGCCACTGTTGCAACCAAAGTGTCACCCATCTCATTGAGGGTCTTCCTCTTGCCCATTGTCCCAGCCACCGTGT
>NW_006922174.1:1161628-1162238 GCF_000298275.1 Orycteropus afer afer
TCCATACAATGGCGTATTCGTCTGCAACAAAAAGAAGTGAAGTGTAGATACTCACTCCAACATGGGTGAACTTGGAAACACGGTGCTAAGTGCAACAAGCCAGCCAGAAAAGGACACATAGCATATGAGCCTGCTGATGTGAAAATTCCAGAACAGCAGATCCCAGAAATGGAAAGAAGATGTGTGGCTGTTGGAGGCTGGAGGCTGAGAGAAATGGGAGTAACTGCCTCAGGGACAGGGTATCTTCTGAGGTAGACGGAAATGCTCTGCATTGGACACCGCTGATGGCTGCGTGATTCTGAAACCCACCCAAACCCGCTGACGCGCACTCCATGCTGCTGGGTGCCGGCAGGGGCCTTGCACCTCCTAGCACACCCAGGTGACCGAGGAGAACTGCCCCACAGGGTCTGCAAGGCTGCTGTCTTTACAAAGGCAAAGCTGTCTCCTGCGGAGCTTCTGGGGGACTCTGAACCACTGACCTTTCGGTTAGCAGCCAGGCCCCTCAGCATTGCACAGCCAGGGCTCCTTAAGAAAAGAAACAAGACCACGTGTGAGCCGGGATGAGAAGCACTCATTTCCCTGCTGTAACTGCCTCCCCGTGCAGGTCCCA
>NW_006922174.1:1163528-1175080 GCF_000298275.1 Orycteropus afer afer
TAAAACCAAGACTCCCAAGGCCTCACTTTTCTTCGTAAAACCAGAAGAGGGGCAGAAAAACCCTACAATCCAACTCCAGGTTTTGCACATGAACTTACACCATGCCAACTTCTCAATTTTCAAAACCCACTGGCTCCCCACAAAGCCCATCCACACTCCCCACTAAGGGAGCAGGTGGCCCATTTGTGAGTATCATCTACCCCAAGGCCAGCGACCAGCCACTCGGGGTGCCCCACCCCTAAGCAGCACCAGCTCTGCCCTGAATTCAGGAAGCTGAGCAGGCCCCTCTGCCACCTGTCATAAAGGCCCCATCACTGGCTCCAGGCCGGCCACATGCAATCAGAGGCCATGCAGGAGAGTCCTTCGAGTTGATCTTCAATAGACCACTGTCCCTCCCATTCCACATTTCCCAAAGACCCCTTGCTCCTCAGGTAATGGCCTATAGCCCTCAGGATCCAGAAAAGATGGTCATCCTTGCCCACGGTCCCTCCTTAGTTGACACGTGATTCAGGTAAAGGAGAGTGGACAACCATGCTATTAGAACTTTCAATAAAAATTCAAACACAGGAAACTCAACTGTCCCCTCCATTTTCCTCATTTTGAAGGTGGCTGTTGTTGTTAGGTGCCGTCAGGACTCATCACAACCCCATGCACAACAAAACAGAGGCCCAGCCCTGCACTAGCCTCACAAGCCTTGCTCTGCGTGGCCCCAGCACTGCAGCCACGTGTCAGCCCATCTCTGTGATAGCTGGAGCTGTGGGTCAACTTGGCTGGACCCCACTTCTGTGTGGTTGTTCCCATGATGGGATTGGATGACTGTGTTCTGAGTGGCCAATCTGCCCAAAGGGAGGTCTGCTTCCAGGATACCCAGGGACATCCTGGGAAGAGAGACATTCTTCTGTGGATTGGGACTCTGGGGTGCTGCCTACAACTTTCCGTGAGTGAGCAGCCCACCGTTCCGCCTGGAGATCTTGGATTCGTCTTTTCGTTGGAGTCAACAGCCCGCGTACTGCCAGCCAGCCGTGAGCTTCTCAGCCCCCTGTGGTTATGGAAGCTAAGGCTGCCTCCAGCCCGACGTTTCCTCCAGGGACTCAGGGACTTTGGACTTGCCGGCTTTTATACGTTTGTGAGCCATTTTCCTAAGATAAATTTCTCTCTCTCTTTATGTGTGTGTGTATATATATATATATATAAGCTTTGCTGGTTTTTGTTTCTCTAGAGAACCCAGTCTAACACAATCTCCTTGAAGGTCGTCTTCTTCGCTGACCCTCTACTTTACCAAGCGTAATATCCTTCTCCAGGGACTTGTCCCTTTGACAATACAACCAAAGTACATGAGACAAAGTCTGGCCATTCTCGCTTCTAAGGAGAATCCTGGCTACAAGTCTTGAAGGGATATGTTACACACTCCTAATGAGTACTGCCCTTTGAACACAACAATTGCTCATCAACTGCAGTGGTTCAAGTTAGGAAGGACCCAAATGATGAATGCAGACACCCCACGTCAAATATGCCTCCGGGGGCCGGTGCGTCATTCCGCCTGGCTCTTTCTCCACTTGTGCTGCCAAAATGAAATCACAATTGCAGAGCAGTGCTGTCCAAAGGCAAAGCTCAGGGAACACTTGATGGCTTCTATTCTGTTAAGAGGGAGCTCTGGTAGCATAGTGCCTAAGGCACTTGACTGCTAACCAGAAGGTTGGCAGTTCAAACCCACCAGCCACTCCTCGGAAGGAAGATGGGGCAATCTACTTCCATAGTGATACTGCCTCGGAAACCCAAGGAGGGGTCACTATGAGCCATATCCTACTCAGCAGCAGTGAGTTTGATTTTAATTTTTACTAGCCCTATGAAGCAGAAGCTCTGGTGGCGTAGTGCCTAAGGCATTTGACTGCTAACCAGAAGGCTGGTGGTTCAAACCCACCAGCCACTCCTCAGAAGGAAGACTGGGCAATCTACTTCCATAGAGATACCGCCTCAGAAACCCAAAGAGGGGTTGCTATGAGTTGGAATAGGCTTGATGGCAGTGACTTGGGGTTTTTTTGTTTTTTGTTTTTTCATTCTGTTAAGAGAGGCTGGCCATTCTCTTTGTTCCATAATTGCAAAGGCTTTCCATTTTCAGATTGATAAACACCAATCAGAACGGCCAAGCCAATGGGCTTTTTCCATCTCTTCCCTCCCAATCATCTCTGGCATACACTCCTGCCCTCAGCATTCACCCATCTATGATCAAGTAACGTTTGATTCACAAACATAATCAAATACGAATGAATACTGTCCCATATCTTTTTAGCAAAAGTGGATGGGCCATATTCCTGTCACAAAATATTGCGTAACGCAGTCCTCGCTCCCGAGTGACTAACTGGGTGAGAAACCCTATTTTCTTTATATCCTTAAAATCCATCATCCACTGACTGATGCTTGAGTTTGAGAACATTCAGTTGATACATCTTCTGAGGAAGACCCTCTGAGAACGTGCTCGTAAGACTGACTTCGCCGCCATCGCCAGCCCGGAGGGAGCGCCTCGGCCTCCGCTCTCATCCTCCGACCCATCACTTCCTCTGCCGACTGTCCTCTCTCTTGGCTCATACAGGTGTAGAACAAGAAGCTCCGAATTCACCATCACGTCCGGTAAAAGGTAAAACAGGAAGCAAGGAGGAGCATCCAGGATTCTTCTACACTTTCTTCAAAGACAGCAAATGTTTGGGTGACTCAGTAGGAAAACTGAAGGGTGAGATCACAGATGTGTTTATTTCACTCCTACATCCTTCTAGGTGATTCCATCATTCCCCCAGCCTCTGGTCACTGTAGTCTATTTAGGAGGTCATTGCTGTTAGGTACTGCCAAGTTGGTTTGACTCACAGTGGCTCTACGTACCATAGTTAGGGATAACCGATGAGGAATGGCCCAATAACTCCTAGGATGATGAATAGCACAGATTCCAAGACACAACAATAAGATCATTGTTGTTGTTGTTGTTGTTGTTATGTGCCGTCGAGTCGGCCCCGACTCATAGCGACCCCTCCTTGGGTTTCCGAGGCAGTATCACTACGGAAGTAGGATTGCCCAACCTTCCTTCCGAGGAGTGGCTGGTGGGTTTGAACCACCAGCCTTCTGGTTAGCAGGCAAGTGTCTTAGCCACTATGCTACCAGAGCTGGATCTCCTAATCCATCACAGAGTAGAAGGGCCAAAGACCACACAGTAATTGCAAGAACAAATCAATAAACTTTCTATTAATTCATTGACTAACAGACCAAAAGCCATGAAACATCAATCCTTACAGATAGTGTGAAAACTTCAAGAAAGAAACACACAACTAAAGCTGGATCACATGGACTCAGGGGTAAGCACAGGGTCAGTGCTCTTCTCCAGAACAAAAGAACATGGCCAGGCCCAGTGCTGGACGAACCCATGAACATCTCACGGGCCTGCCAGAAGCCTGTTTGTTAACAACATATATGTGCGCCCTGTTTTTCCACAAATAACGCACCCACACATACGGCATGCTTATAAAATAGCATGGGGGGTGTGCAGTTGACAACAAAATGTATAATGTTATGTGCATAAAAATACTGTGCATTTATACATCTGCATGTGTGTCTGCAAAATGTAAAACAGTACCTTGAGAGCAGCCGGCCACACATTTACAGAATTGGACAAAACTCGCCAACAGCTCCCAGCAGCCTACTTGGTTTGCTAGGCTTTGTTCATTGTTCTTTGGCTAACTACTTTGCTTTCCCTTGTTTTGAGCTGATAAAGGCCCTGGAGGCCAAGCCAAGAGGCTGGTGCTGGCATGTGAGCCAAGCTCTCTCTTGTGGGTCGGAGCCCAGGGCTGGTGTTCTGTTCCGCTGGGTCGCTGCGTCCCTGGGCCGAGAGTCAGGAGCAAAGCCCGCTTCACTTGCTCGGGGATCCACTGCAGGGTCTGCGAGTGAACTGACAGCCCTTATCCAAAATCCCACAGAAAGATCTGTAATTACCGAGGGCCTGTCTCCCGCTTTGCTGGTCGGCTGTTCCAAGGAGCTGTTTGGCAGTGGAGGTCACCTAGGAGCAGCAGGGACAGGCTGTTCCAAGATCCCTGAGCTCTGCTGGGGCCCTGCCTCCGTCCCATGAGGTCAGGGGAACACGCTCCTCCCAGAAGGGAGGCTATGCAGGGAGGCCTGGGGAAGACATGCCCTTTGACCTGAGCACAGCCGGGCCTCAGTGGACACACCTGCAGCCCGACCTGAAGCACTATGCCCAGCCCTCCAGAGCCTTCCACGTGCACCTGACCACGGGACGGGGAAACAAAGCCCTGCTGCCGACATAGGCAAGGGGACACCAAGGCAGCTGAGCCAAGGCCAAGGTGACCATGTGCCCAGCCCAGCCCCCTCACGCCCTTTATAAATGGCCACTGTTGGCGTGACCATCCACACTAAGGCAGAACAGGGTGAAGGATGGGAAGTTCAAACCCTAGCATTAACTCAGAAGCCGCTGGGGTGCAAATCAGCCAGTGCAAATTCTCACCTTCCAGGCGGGGGACCCAGGTTCAAGCCCCAGCCAGTGTACCTCAGCTGCGGCCAGCACCCAGCTGTCTGCGCAGCCTGCATGTTGCTGTGACGGGAACAGGCCTCACCGGAGCTTCTGGACTAAGACAATCAGGAAGAAAGGCCGGGTGACCCCTTCTGAAGATCAGGGATGCTGGGCACGAGGTCACCATGAGCTGGACGCTGACTCCACAGTGGCCAACGAGAGTGGTGACACACGGGCTGGGAATCGCCGGACGAGCACAGCTCTCCGAGCAGGGAGACCAGGAGACCACAAGGTCCAGGCGACAACAAAGGCCCCGGGAGCGTGAGCATCTTCCGCAACAGGGGCAAGGGGAGGAGGAGGAAGAGTGGTCAGTGGCTGGTCCCCAGACCAGAAACCACAGCAAAGGTCCCATCTAATGGGCCCCGATGCAAGGCTGCTTCTGAGTCCTCCACCAGCGGATGGGAGGGATGGCGTCATGGGGAGACTGACCCAAACTCTGAGCTCCAAATCAATTGAATGCTGGTCATTTCAGAAGCTCCCTGTGTCTGTGCCATCCAGGGGCAGCAGCAGCACTCCTGGCTCCGACTCTGACTGACTCGGGTTAACTCTGGAACCACGGGACCCAGGCCCCATTCGGTATCCTCTTCCACAGGGACTTCTGCCATCTTGCTGGTTTTCAGGATATCACTGAAATTCTTGGATTTCTAAGCAAATCTAATTATTAACACAGAGATAATCTGTACCAGTCCTCAGGATGTGAGCTGCAGTGGAACAAACCTCGATCTACGTCCACTCTGCATGGATGACTTTAGAGACAGTGGCACTTGTCCATAAAGCCATGCGATCAGTGGGCTGGCGCCTTGCGTGCTGAGCCAGAGAGCACAGCACATGTTGCGCCTGACAAATTCCAGACCGATCTCTTTGTGACGAGAGGCTCCGTCGGTACATGCACACCTGGCACTTCCAACATCTCACAGACCTCAGTTAACCAGGAAAACCCCTTAACCGAAACTACCAAGCCTCTAACCAGGACATGAAACCACTGGGTAGAGTCAAGTCCTCTGCTCCTCTCCACCCCCTGCCCCCCAGGGGATCCTGGGGAGAAGCCAGGACACCCCACAGGCTGAGACGCCACACAGGCCCATGTTACCCAGCAACAAGTTAGGAGACAAACAGACCCCATTTTATGTGAGGTGTCCCTGCCCCACCACACTGTGAGGTTCTTGGATTTAGGGGTGACACTGACACCCAAAACCCTCTGAGCAAGGCCACAGCAACCCCATTACACGGGGAACCTAAACCCGGCAGAGACAGTGTCCAGTCACTCTCCTTACACAAAAGCGTGTGGCTCCATCCCCGAGTCACAGGGTGACATGCCACCATCTCTAGGATTCTGTTGCTGCTGCTAAGGGGGTACAGTGGCTCAGCCCAGAGTCCCCTGGTGAAGGGTGCCACTGTTACAACCCCAAAACTAAATAGTGCACAGTATTTGGGGGATGCTAATATGCTTAGGCCTCTGGTGGCATAGTGCCTAAGGCATTTCACTGCTAACCAGAAGGCTGGGGGTTCAAATCTACCAGCCACTTCTCGGAAGGAGGGTTGGGCAATCTACTTCTGTGGTGATACTGCCTCAGAAACCCAAGGAGGGTCGCTGTGAGTCAAAATCGACTCAATGGCAGTGAGTCTGGTTTTGAGTTTAACAACCCTTGTTCTCTGGGGCAGATGAGAAGCACTGTGACCTACTGGGAGCTCCCTGTGCACTAGGAGTCAAGCATACAACACCTTTGGTTTCCATGGCAGCCTTCGAGATGCACACCATGTCCACTGCATGGAGCAGGGGGCCGCAGCCATGCAGTCACGAAGCCTCAGTGCCCAGAGTCCCACCCAGGCCACTCGTTGTGGCCTGAGGCCTTACTTCACACTTTTAACACACACACAACTCTCAAATCCTCTTTAAGTGTTAGTTAAAACGTCAAAGTAAATTCTATTTCAAAGCTGTTTCCCAAAACAAAACTCTCCCCTTGGTCCTGATATGCAGTTACCTTCACTTGGGTTGCTGCTGGGTGCTCCAGAGTCCACTGCAATGCCCAGGGACACCAGGGCAGAGCAGAATGGCCTCTTAGGGTTTTCTTGGTTGTAATCATCACAGAAGCAGACAGTCAAGACCTTTCTCCTGCACAGCCATTGGTTCGAACCATCAGGCTTTCCCGTAGAAGGCAAGCACTTAACCATTGCACCTCCAAAACCAAAACAAAACCCACTACTGTCGAGTCAATTCCAACTCACAGCAACCCTATGGGACAGAGTAGCACTGCCCCCGCAAGGTCCCAAGGCTGTGATTTTTACAGATACAGGCTGCTGAACCCTTCATCCACGGAACCACTGGGTGGGTTCGAACTGCTGACTTTTCGATTGGCAGCCAAGTGCTTAACCACAGCGCCACCAGGGCTCCTTTTCCTGGACACAACAGGAGCCTTAACTCCAGAGCCTCCCATCAGTTCACATGTCCTCTCAGTTCTTTGTGTTATTTCCCCAGGCTTGCTGGCCATTAAACCAGCCATGCCCTTAGACGAATCCAGGGCAGACCTGGGAGGGGCAGTTTGCCCTCAGAAAGAGTGTGGTTGAAACTAGATGAACTAGGATGCCGGAAGGTGCCCACACAAGGAACGAGGGCATGTGCCTGGGCATGGACTGAAAACAGCCAATTAGATGCACATTCTCAACTAGAAGTTAAAGGTTGGGGCCCTGGTGACGATGACTCATGAATGAATGATCACGAGTCACACCTCGCCCACCAGGCAGACAGGCTGTCAACACCCCAGGACCACGGCTGTCACCATTTTCACCCACAATTACACAGGTATCCTAATCGTGGTTCGTTCCCTGCACCTGCGATGGACTGGCCAGCCACCAACGATCGTGTGATGGTTCCCTCTGTTCTATACCATACTAATGAACACCGCAACTGTGAGTTAGCAGATCCCATGGGCCTCTTACTGACTCCATGCTGAGGTCTCCCTCATCCAGACGATGTCTTTGTTTTTGTCTTTGTCTTGTTTAGAATTCAATAGAAAGGAAGGGCCTCTATAAAACATCTTTGCATCTCAGCTCTACTTCCCCAGAACAAATGGTGATAAAAACAGAATCCAAAGATCATCTTTGCTCAACCGGGCCCCCAGGGCTCAAAAACTGAAACAGGCACCAGAGAAGGGGTTTCATGTACTCTACGATCTCCATGGACCCCAAGAACCCCATGAGGTGAGTGCATCTGGACTGTAAGCGTGTGTCTTGGGGTGGCTCTGAGACTTCTTATCAAGTCTTGATGTGTGTTTCTCCATCTGCAAACTCTGCATTCTCCCTGTTTGTTGGCCAGCTACTGGTAACTCCAGGTGTAGGCAAGATCACCTTGGACAATTTCTTAAAGGATTCAGGAAAGGAGTGCTTGGATTGGTCAGAAACCCAAATTAGATACTAGGATGTGGATCCTGCTTGGGTCAGAAGATTGGGTTTTAGTACCTCTACAATTCAACAGCACCTAACAGCACCAACAACAACTCCAACTGGAGCTCTGGTGGCACAGTGGATAAGCATTTTGCTGCTAACCAGGTCAGCAGTTCTGATCCACAAGCCATTCTGCAGAAGGAAGATGGGGCAATCTACTTCCATAAAGATTTCCCACCTCGCAAACCCAGTGGAGGTCCCTATGAGTCAGAATCGACTTGATGGAAGTGGGTTTTGTTTTGGTTTTGGTGGTTTGGTCTGTAAAGAAAAAGCAAGCTTGCTTACCAAGAGAATACTAAAGGGGGAAGAAATGGTTATCTTTTGTCTTTCAGGAGGCCAAGTGGAACATAAGCAAATGAACTGGGACAAGCAATTCTTGTCTTCCACCAAGACTCAACAGGCAGCGAGGGCAGTGCAGAACTCAGGGCTCCCTGGCCTTCAGCCTCTATGGTCACACAGCTCCCAGAAAAGTTTAAAGGAGACCTTGTAAGATAAAAGAAAACAAGAAAAGATGCTGTCTTTACTCTAATTACCCAAAAATTGGGTGGATTCCCCTCCTAAAATTACCTTAAACAAATTGTCTCCACTATTGGGGAACTCAAAGAGGTCAAAACACCCAGGACTGCTGGGCCAATGTTTCTGCTACTAGTAAGAGACTTGAAGTTACACTCATCAATGAATTGAATGTTTCAGCAGACATGAGTTTGAAACGTCTTAAAGGGCTAAATTTAGATTGGGGGAAAAAGAGGAAATGGTAAAAGTCTGGTTGAAAATCCAGAATACTTAAACAAACTTTATTTGAACGGAATGATGTTTTGTGGTGCACAGGTAATGTCACAATCTTCAGGCACAAGTATTATGTTTAGTTGGTAAACACTTGCTAGAACTTAAAGCTTATATACTTGTTTTTAGAGAAAGGATATGGATGTTCGGGTGCATGAGTAAGTATGTTCCTTTTGCCATTTAAAGGCCATACTATAAGAGATGTACTAAAGACAATGTTAAAAAGGTTTATGAAAAGGAATTTATCTGGTATGTGTGGCTGAAGTTTAATGGCTTATGAGATTTTTAGGACCTTTAATGTCAAATAGCATATAAAATAAAGTATTGCATCTCTCACCATTAAAATACCAAAATTTTCTTTGATTACTGGTTTGAAGAGTTAATTCACTTTTTGTGTAATCTGCCTCAAAGGCAAGGGTAGATTCCTAAGTCAAACCAAGACACACGGTTTTGAAGAAAACACACACACACACACACACACACACTAAGGTTTTTAGCTTTAAGATCTATGGTTAAATAAATTGAGTATTGTTTCTTGGGGACGTTATAAACTCCTGACAACTCTGAAACTTCATGGAAAGCCACAAAGAATTTGTTTCTGTTTTATAAAAAGAAAAGTGCCCTGAAGTTTTATTTAATAGGTTATAAATGATATGAGACATGTCATCCAATTAAGAGAAGTGCCTGATTCTCTATTGGGTTTAAAATGTATACGTTAGTGTTTCCTCTTATGTTTCTGTCTCAACTTTATTTCTTTTGAATATATAGCATCATCAAACCCTATGGGTTTTGTAATGGGAAAAGAGATCCCAAATTCAAACAGATTCAATAGAGACACTTTTATTTAGCCTTGGACAGGACAAAGACAATCGTCCTGATGGGGGGAGCCACCATCATGAGAAAGCTGAGTGGAGTCTGCTGAGTCACGGCCATGTGGCTAATTACATATGATTTAAAAAGGAGAATCATCATAAAATCATGTCGGTGGCAGACCTATTTGTCACTGCGGCAGGCGCAACTACAGAAGCAGAGAAATACCATGATAGGGATACGTACATAACTGAAGACAGAAAAGGGTTACAGAATTGGTTCTGAGCCTTGACCACCAGGCTAGGTGGTGGTCGGATAGTACGTGTACTGCCGAAGTGAGCACGGTGGTGGTCCAGACAGGCTGTGACTCATGACCATGCACTGAGTCCTGACCACAAGGTGTTGTGTGTTTATGTGCCCTTGCGTCAGACCTCATTCATAGTGACCACTCCTTGGGTTTCCGAGGCAGTATCACGAAGGAAGGTGGGCAATCTATTTCCATAGTGTTCTGGTTACCTAGTACCACCGATAGTAATATACCACAAATGGGATGGCCTTAACAAACAGGAGTTTATTCTTACAATTTGGAGGCTTTAAGTCCAAGTTCAAAGTGCCAGGCTCTAGGGGCAGGTGAAAGCCCCTCAACCTTGGGGTCCAGCTCCACCTCCTGCTCTCAGCCCACTGGAGCTAGAGGCTCTTCTTCACTCAGACAGCTGCTGGTTGCTGAGGCTGAGAAGCCCCAAGGTTGACAAGTAAAAAAGCACATTCCTGATGTTACCAAATCACACGGCAGGCCATTAATTTAAGTCCATTTTAAGTCCCAAGGTTGGCAGAGCATGGCAGGCTGCTGAACAACGACACAGCTACATGCAGGGTTCGGGGTGCCATAAGCTCGAGACCATTCCCAAGGCTTCTCCTTAAATACAGGAAGCAGACCACATCCCAAAGGCAGCTACTCAGCTGCTTGTGGTAGATCCCACCATGGAGTTGACTGCCAGTCTCATCATGGGGAGTAACTACCACCAGCTGCCCAGCCACTCAGCCAGGCCCAGCCAAGTTGACACACAAACTGAACTACCACACATGGCAATACTGCCTCAGAAACCTAAGGAGGGGTCGCTTTGGGTCAGTCAACTCTGAGGGCCCATAAAAACAACAATATCACTACGGAAGTAGATTGTGCAACCTTCCTTCAAGGAGTGGCTGGTGGGTTTAAACCACCAGGTGGCTACTAATAAATACCAAGACCCTAACCCTAATTTAAATTAGAAAAGGACACTCTCAGGGAAGTGTCTTAGTTCATCCTGTGAGTAAAATCTACTTTCAACCCTACTCTTCCTGAAGACAAACCGACCCTCCCTGTGTGTGTCCTAGAACTTAGTCTCTACATAGCCACAATGCTGGTTTAATGGTCAAAAAGAAAACAAATGGCATCTGAAATTTATGTCAAACCTCAAAATGGAGTTAGGGCTCCCACTGTAGACCAGCCTTCCACAAACCCAAGTGCTTTAGAATTTAAGCTCTCACAGTTAAACAGGGAGAATTATTACACTTTTCTGTAGAGCTTAATTCAGATGTTGACAAACTTCATGATCTTGGTATATTCTTAAAATATCCTGACTATATTATATCCTGACTCTATGCTATTAGGAGCTCTGGTGGCGTAGTGCCTAAGGCACTTGACTGCGAACCAGAAGGCTGGCAGTTCAAACCCACCAGCCATTCCTCGGAAGGAAGGTTGGGCAATCTACTTCCGTAGTGATATCACCTCGGAAACCCAAGGAGGGGTTGCTGTGAGCCGGGTCTGACTTGAGAGCAGTTGGTTTTGGATATGGTATTAAGTCTCAAGATTATGATGTGCTTTTTGAAACAAGTTAATCGATATGTTGTGTGATATATTTTGTTGTTGTTGTTGTTATGTGCCGTCGAGTCGGCCCCGACTCATAGCAAC
>NW_006922174.1:1200066-1215853 GCF_000298275.1 Orycteropus afer afer
GAGTCAGACCTGACTCATAGTGACCCCTCCTTGGGTTTCTGCAGCGGTATCACTACGGAAGTAGATTGCCCAACCTTCCTTCCAAGGAGTGGCTGGTGCATTTGAACCACCACCCTTCTGGTTAATAGTCAAGTGTCTTAGGCACTATGCTACCAGAGCTCCTAGGTTCTTATACTAGTTAGTTCTGTGTCCTTCCTTTCAAAGCTCAGGGCTCCAGGATTATCTTCTGTATCTGTGTCAGTAGGTTTCTCTTTTCTTTGTTGAAGAGGGTCTATGTAGCCTGTCTGACTATTGTGGCATCTAACCAGAAGTCTTGTATATGTATTCTTGATGTTTGCGTATGTGTGTGTGTGTGTGTGTCTGTGTGCATGTAAATGTGTGTTCTCACATGTGCATGGGTTTCTGTTCTTGTGTGCATAGGCATGCATGCACATTCGAGTGGGTCTGTGTGCCTGTGTATGTGTGTATGAGTGTGTATATGCATGTTCTCTGTATGCAGTATGTGCAAGCATGCACACATGAGTGGGTGCATCTGTCCATGTATGTATGCATGTGTGTATATGTGTGTTCTCATGTGCATTCCTGTGTGTGCATGTGTCTGTGCTCGTGTCCATAAGTATATGTGTGCATGTGCATGTATATGCATGTTCTCATGTGTATGTGCATGTATATGCATGTTCTTGTGTGCATGGGTCTGCCTGCACGTGCATGTGTGTGTGCACATGTGCCCAGGGAAACAGCAGAGAGTCTCTGAGCCAATCTGAAGACACTACTACAGAGCACTCCACTGCCACCTTCTCTGCTTTTTTTCTTCTCGACAGTTAACACCACAGGGCTGTCCCTTTAGCCTCGCCTACTGATCATGCAGGCAATGCATTAAGAATCACTCGGGTCTTACAATGTAAGTTGGTGGTAAAGTACTTAAGACAAACTTATTTACCACATTAATTAAATGGTCTGTTTAACAGGGAATATCAATTCTCTAATCACATCTCGGCTGAACTTCTTTCAATTAGCAGCTCCGAAGTCCCCTGACCGAGGCCCTACTGTTCTAGGACCATTAAGAACATTTTCATTAGCTGTCAAATCAACGAGGAGGAGGCGGGAAGGCACGAGTGCTCGTGTGGCCTCCCTTCCCTGAGAGACGGTGGCGGCAGTGGCCGCACTCCTCCTGGGGAAGTGCCAGCGACAGCATCCTTGGGAAGCGGCCCCTGTGACGTCCAGCACTGGGCACATTCTCATCCTCAGGGATCCTCTTCCCCCAGTTACATCTCATCTCCAGATCAGGACAATGAGGGGAACCCACACAGACCAGACACTGAAACAGCTGACAACACAATCCAGTGAGAACAAGCAGGTGCCAAGCACGGAAGGGGTGTGTCAAGACAAGTGAAAATCTGCTCACTTCTTACTCAGAAGTGAATGGAAACACAGATACCTCACTTACATTCTCATCATTAAAAACACAAACGCAAATCTCACTCCAAACAGACACAGCTCTGGTGCGGCTGCTGCCCTGGCGGCAGAAGGACGAGCAGACGGGCCTGAGGAGAAACAGCCCAACCTCAACTCCACCCAAGGGGTCACCCGCACGCAGCTCGTGTTCCCACGGAACAGGGATGCTTGTGTATCAAACGTCAGAACGTGACGAAACGCCGCAGAAACACAGTGGAGAAGCTGCGCTGGTCGGCATGCACACGCAGCACCGTACCAGCGTCCTACCATCGTAGCCTGATCTGTCCAGTCCACACCGTTACAGCTGGCTCTGACGGCTGTACGTGTAAACCACACTGCCCAGACAGGGGCTCTGTCTCTCCAAACACCACTGGAGAGAAGAGGCCAGTCATCAAAACACCTGCCGGGGTTGAGGACATGGGTCCAACGCAGTTTCTTAAAGCTGGCATCACTGAGGAAACGGTTACTGTCTGTGAATTAGTCGGCATTCACAGCATCAACTCTAACCTTGACAGCAACTTTGAACACTGGTATTAACACCTGGCATCCGCTCCTGGGAAGACTGACAGCTCGGAAACCCCGTGGGACGGTTCTACCTGGTCCTGCAGGTCACGGTACATCGGCATCAACATACAGCCTTGGAAACCCTGTGGGGTGGTTGTACCTGGTCCTCTAGGGTCACTGTGGGTCAGAACTGGCTCAAAAGCACCCACAGCAATTCTGCAGAGTACAGCAGGGGTCCATGGAGTTCTTTTTTTCTAAGTATCACAATATGATCTTACCTATGTGTTCACAGATGAAGACCACGAAGAAAGGAGTGACAAGGTCGTTTATCCCCTGGACATAGCCACTGGCAGGGTGACGAATTGCCCATATAAATAATATCCTTTCAAAAATCTGAAAGAAAATTGAACAGGGAATGAGTCCATAAGTGAGCACAGAGGAAACATTAAATTATGTTCATTCTTTTACTTAAAATATGTGTTGTTATTGTTATGTGCCCTTGAGTTGGACCTGACTCATAGTGACCCCTCCTTGGGTTTCTGAGGCAGTATCGCTACAGAAGTAGATTGCCCAAACTTTCTTCCAAGGAGTGGCTGGTGGGTTTGAATCACCAGCCTTCTAGTTAGCAGTCTAATGCCTTAGGCACTATGCCATCAGAGCTCCGCTTAAATAACAATATTCTTCACTGTATTTAACGTTGAAATATAAACAGGTATCAACTGTTGTGAAAGTTACTGGTTGAACTCAAATGATCTTGATTTTTTCCTGACTCACAAGTGACATGAACTGTTTCCCCAGCCCTGGACCCGTGGCTCCCATGTGAGCTGGCTCTCACAGATGACACTTCTTGCCCCTCCAGCCTTGGGAACTACTGTGCACAGATCTCCAGGGCTCTGTCAGGCAGCTTAGCATATCTGGCCTCTCAGTGAATACTCCTCAGAGCTGAGTGAATGGATAGATCAATGGCTAAGTGGGTGGATGAACAGGTGGGTAGGTGGATGGGTATTTTTGGATGTGTGGATAGATGGGTAGATGGGCAGGTGAATGGATGGATGAGTGGGTGGGTAGATGGGTGGTTGGATGGGTGAGAGGGGTGGATGGACAGATGGGTGGATGGGTAGGTAGGTGGACAGAGACATGGATGGGTAGGTGGGTGTTTGGATGTGTGGACAGATAGATGGGTGGGTAGGTGAGTGGATGAGTGCGTGGGTAGATAGGTGGGAGGGCTGGATGGATAAATGGATAGGTGAGTAGGTAGGTGGTTAGAGACGTTGATGCATGGATGAATGGATAAGCGGGTGCGAGGGGTGGTTGAGTGGATGGTTGGATGGATGAGTGGGTGGGTAGATGGGTGGGTAGGTGGGTGGGTGGGTGGGTGGATAGGATGAATGGATGGATGGATGAGTGGGCACAAGAGGTGGGTCAGTAGATGTCTGGCCAGATAGAAGGATGGATGGACAAGTGGGTGGATGGGAAGGGGGGATGGGTGGGTAGATGGCCGGCTGTATGAGTGGATAGGGTGGGTGAGTGGACGGATGGATGGATGGGTGGATGGATGGATTAGTGGGTGAGTGGGTGGGTGGATGGGTGGGAAGGATGGGTGGATGGGAAGGGTGGATGGGGGCTGGCTGGCTGAGTGGGTAGGAGGGGTGGATGAGCTGACGAATGGATGGATGGATAGATGGATGGATTAGTGTGTGGGTGCATGGCTGTCTGGCTGGATGAGTGACTGGGAGGGTGGATGAGTAGGTGGCTGGATAGATGAGGAGGTGGGTGGATGGGTGGTTGGCTGGCTAGATGGATGGATGAGTGGATGCGAGGGGTGGGTGAGTGGATGGATGGCTGATAGATGGCTGATGGATGGATGGATGGATGGATGGATGAGTGAGTGAGTGGGAAGGGTAGACAGGTGTGAAGGGTGGATGGGTGGGTGGGTAGCTGGCTGGCTGGATGAGTGGGTGGGCAGGGCGGGTGAGTGGATGGATGGATGGATGGATGGATGAGTGGGTGGGAGGCGTGGGTGAGTGAATGGATGGGTAGATGGATGGATGGATTAGTGGGTGGGTAGCTGGCTGACTGGCTGCATGCATACTCTGAATAGCCTTCATATAGTACATTTTTAAAAAATTCTTTGGAAGCTACCCCAATCCAAGAAGACAAAAAAAACCTCACCAGCCATTCGGTGGCCCAGGTGATAAATGTGGGAGTTACCTAGCCTCCTCTCTTTAATTACAACACTCACATTCAACAGATTCCAGCCTTTCATCACTCCTCACACCCATCCTCTCTTTTCCATCTTTACTCTCAAGAGGGATTTTCCCAAGGTGCACCACAACCCCACCACCTTGGACCACACAAGCACACACACAGACACACGTGGCTTGGGGACCTTCACATTTGCTCCATATTTCCCACAAGATCAAGTCTAGAGGTCACAGTGCAACGCAGGTGCTTCCCCTGGGCCCAGCCCCTGGGAGGCCCTGCCCCACAGACACCCAAATTCTGGCCACACTGAGCTCAAGCAGCCCTCAACTCTGCAGGCTGCCCTTGTCCCCGTCAACAGCCTGCACAGGAAGGGCCTCTCTCGGAAGAGCCTCCACTCACCTGGCTCTCAAGGGCCACACCCTGCACTGGTCTCCCAGCGACGACGCGGCTGGCGTCTCCCCTTCCCTGCTCCCTTTCTAGTGGAGCCACCCACTTCCCGCTCGGTGAGTCTCCCGTCCTCTCCGCTCCCCGTGACAAACGGCTGTGGTAGAGCCTTAGCTGACCTGTCCCTGACTCACTCCCACCTGCTCCCACCTGCCTGTGGGTCCCGAGCAGACTGCTGCTGTCCCAGGACGGGCACTAGCAGACACTCAATAAAGCCTTGATGGATGGACATGACAACCAACGAGGAATGACATTTCCAAACAGAGCAGACCTGTAAGGCCAACTGCACCTATTCCACAGGAAGTCGGTCCCTTCCTGTGCTGCCCACTTTCCTGAACATCACTGGTCTAGTGGTCTAGACCCCAAGTCAGCATCAAGCCTGGCATTTATGAATGAGGACCACGGAACCAGAGAGGTGAGGGCCCTCACTCAGGGCACAAGATGATGGAGGCAAAACCAGCCATGCAATCCAAGCCCCTGAGCCCCCCAAGCCCCGATCACTGTGGTCACTCCAAACGCACCACCAGAAAGCACCTCTCATTCAGGCCCTTCGCTGGCACAGCTCCTGCCATACAGCAGGCCCCAGCGGACGCCTGGTGAGTGAGCGGCACACCACACGCATTACAGTCATACACGTTTGTCATTTTAAGTCAACAGAGAGTGCTGAATAGTTAAAAAAAGATCCAACATCAGAATCACTCAACACCATGGCCCAGTCTCACTATCTCTTATGAACAGAAACGAGGCAAGCAGCACCCAAGGGCGTGTGGTACTGCCGGCCTAGAAGGACTGACAGCCCCCCAAGTGGAGCAACCTTGCAGGTGGCCTGTTTGAGCAGGGCAGGGCCACGGGGAGGAATGGAAGCCTGACCACCCTGCCTCATGGCCAGGGCTCCAAAATGCAGCAGCCACACCAACACAGGCCCTGTGCATGACAGGCCCCAAGGCGCAGACACAGGCACGGCTGGGAAAGGTCACGTGTCATCCGTAAGCTGGGGGCAGAGGCAGGGCCACGGGACAGGGCAGAGGAGTGGGAGACACGCAGGGGGACGGAGGGCCCTGGCGATGGGTCCCTGGACTGAGTGCAGGGAAGCCTCCTCCAGGGCCCCAGGGAGGGACCAGGAGGAGTGTGACGTGGCCAGAGCGGGTCGGCAAGAGGGGAAGGCTGGGCTGGGCTGCAGGGAACGAAGGGTTTGCAACATGGAGGCAAAGGCGGCAGACAGGCTGGGACTTGGCCGAGCAGAGCACAAGTGAGCAGAAAGCGCTGGTGTCAGGAGCCCCCGAGGGTGCACTCGCCCCATGGGCAGACTCGATCCTACACGGAGATGCCACCCACTGGGTGAACCCCTTGGTCCCAGTGACCCAGACGTGAGGCCTCATAGTGCACGTTCACACCTCTTGCTCACAGTCACTCCAAGGACCCGGGACCAGCTGAGAGGTCAGCCCGGTGCATAGCTATGGAACATGGAGTTGGGACAGGGGTCCATCTGCCCCAGCAACGCCATCTGAGGTCACCTCCTGAGCTCTCGCACTGCCCATGTACACACACCACTACATCAGAGGCAGCATCCGGGAACACAGGGTGGTGGGCTCAGGCTGCGCGCAGAGCAGGAACACGAGTTGCCACAATCCACATAGCATCACGGGGAAAGGGCACAGTGCAGCGGAGAAGGCGAGCTCTGTGGGAGACCACAGAGATGGGGGGCCAAGGAGGGCTGAGGGGGCATCAGCCAGGCTGTGAGAGCTTGAGGCAAGCCCAAAAGAGATGGGTTCAAGTTCTGATCCCCAGCACCTGTGAACATGGCTGTGGTAGTTCAGTTTGTATGTCAACTTGGCTGGGCCTGGTTGAGTGGCTGGGCAGATGGATGTAGTATTCCCCATAATGAGACTGGTAATCAACTCCATGGCGGAATCTACTGTGAGCAGCTGAGTACCTTAGGGATGTGGTCTGCTTCCTGTATATAAGGAGAAGCCTTAGGGAACAGTCTCTAGCTTATGGCATGCTTGAACCCTGCATGTATCCGTGACACCGTTCAGCAGCCTGCCATGCTCTGCCGACCTTGGGACTTTCAATGGACTTGAATTCATGGCCTGCCATGTGGTTTGGTAACATCGGGACTGTGCCTTTTTGCTTGTCAACCTTGGGCTTGTCAGTCCCAGCAGTTAGTAGCTGTCTGAGTGAAGAAAAGCCTCTAGCTCCAGTGGGCAGAGCTGAAGCCCAAGGCTGAGGGGCTTTCACCCAGGCCCTGGAGCCTGGCACTTTGAACTTGGACTTAAAAGCTCCAAACTTTAAGAGAATAAACTGTTTCTTCAAGCCTCCCATTTGTGGTATATTCCTGTCAGAGGGGCACTAAGGAACCAGAACAATGGGATTGGTTGGAAAAATCACCCGGGCGGACGCTGTTGGTTAGGGAGACATGAGTTCAGACTAAAGAATGTGCGTCGCACAGGGGCTCTGAACGCTGGTCTGGAGAAGAGGGGAGACACCCAGGCAGGACCCAGAGGGAGCCACCACGTGAAAACAGAGCCACAAGCCAAGGCGTCCTGGGGCCAACAGCAGGTGGGAAAGAAGGAGCCTCCCCAAGAGCCTGTGAAGAGAGCGCCCCAGCGCCTCCAGGGTTTCAGGCTTGGAACCTCTAGTTTGTGGTCTGTCACAGCAGCCAGAGGCTGAGGGCCACAGGTAGTGCCGTCTGCACAGAGGACCAAAGACAAGGAGCACAGTGCCCCGGAGACCACTGCAAGGCACAGAGAGAGGGTGGATGCCCGACAGCGGTGGTGGCCCCAGGTAACACTGGCGCATGGTGACAGTTACATCTGGTACATACGCACCACAGCCTACACAACCAACCGCTGCTCAGTCAACTCCGACTCCCCGCACCCCCGTACACATGAGGCTATGAGCGTGCCCTATAGGGTTTGCAACACCTGGCTCTGAAGCCGGTCACCAGGCCTTCCCTCCAAGGCACCTCTGGTCAACTCAAACCTGCAACCCTTCAGTGGGCTGCTTAGCACATGCACTCGTTGCACTACCTGGGGATTCCCACTGTGTGTAAGCCCCTCAACAGCCCCCTCCCCTTCTCATGGGAGGTCTCGGAGGTGGTCCACACTCCAGGGTGACCCTGACCCCACTTCCTGGTGTCCACAGCTGTGTGGCTCCCTCCCCTGGGGTGTGGGCAGGGTGGTGATTAGACAGCAAAGATGGCAGGACCTGCAGGATGACGCAGTGTAAAGCTGGATCTGTCTTGCTAGGAGATGCTCTCATTCGCTGGCTTTGAGGACCATGCCAGGAGCTGCCACAAGGAGAAGGCCATGCAGCAGGGACAGAAGGTGGCCTCACAAGGATCCAGGGCCCTCAGTCCAGCAGACACCAGCCCCTGATGTCCACAAACCACCCTGTGCATGTGGATGGAGATGAGCCCCTGATGACAGCTCTGTGAGCTCCAAGCAGAGAAGCCACTGAAACTCACCCGACACTGACCACAGAAACTGTGGTCATGAAGGTGGGCTGCCTTTAGCTGTAGGTCTGTGGTAACGGGGATGCGGACACAGGTAACTAAAGCCCCCACGCTTACGTGGCATCACACGGCCTGTGAGAGGCAGAGCAGGAGGCACCTGGAGGGTCTGCCACTAACGGCAGCCTTGGAAGGCTGCTAAATGACCACCAAGCCATGCATCAGGATGTGAGGGGTTCATACAGGTAAACCAAACAGGAGCGAAGACCAAGAAATTATCATTTTATAGTAAGAGAGAAACAGAAAAGATTATGAGCTCCGGCTGAGCCAAACTCTGTGTCTAATGGATTTGCACCTGCCCGAGGCCCAGCAGGGGTGGCTGGCAGGCGGGCATGGTGTGTGTGTGTGTGTGCATGTGCATGTGTGCACGTATGCACTCCTCGGGCCAAGCAGGGGTGGCTGGCAGCTGGGCATGGTGTGTGTGTGTGTGTGCATGTGCATGTGTGCACGTATGCACTCCTCGGGCCAAGCAGGGGTGGCTGGCAGCTGGGCATGGTGTGTGTGTGTGTGTGCGCACTCTTGGGGCCCAGGAGGGGCGCCTGGCAGCCAGGCTTGGTGTGTGTGTGTGTGCATATGCACGTGTGTGCGCTCCTGAGGCCCAGCAGGGGTGGCTAGCAGTTGGCCACGGGGGTGTGTGAGTATGGGTGCACACACGCATGTATGAGCATGTGCATCTGAGGCTCAGCAGGGGTGGCTGGTGGCCAGGCACGTGTGTGTGTGTGTGCGCGCGCGCGCACGTGCATGTGCACACACCAGAGGCCCAGCAGGGGGGCAGCGGGGCAAAGTGTCTGTGTGTTGTTTATATGCACCCAAGGCCCAGCAGGGGTGGCTGGTGGCTGGGTAAGGGGTGTGTGTGTGTGTACGTGTACGTGTACGTGCACATGTGTGTGTGCATTCATGTATGTGTGTGTACATGCACCTGAGGTCCAGCAGGGGTGGCCACCAGCAGGGCAGAGTCTGTATGTGTGAGGGTGCACATGCATGTGTGCGCATCTGTGTGTATATGATTGCATCTCTGTGTGTGTATGCATGTGTGTTTGTGTGCCTTGTGTATATTCTGTGTTTGTGTGCATACCTATGTATGCGTGAAGAGAATCTAGGGGTGTATGTCTGTTTTTGTGCATCTGTGTGTGTGCCTGGTGTGTACTCATACCTGTGTCTGTGTGTGTCTGGATATGTACATGTGTGTATGTGTATATGTCTATGCGTGTATGTCTGTGTCGGTTTGTGCCTGCATGTGTACAAATCTGTGGGTCGGAACTGATGCTACGGCAGTGGGTTTGGTTTGGTTTCTTAATTATGATTGTTATTATCCGCTAGTGAGGGCCCTGAGTACAGGGAGCACTCGGTGAGAACACAGGCCGAGCCAGCCGGAACTGAGTGCACACTGGAGGCTATCGGCTGTTAGAGCTCTGGTGGCCGCCTTCCTCTTTGTTAGGGAGCAGGCAGTCATTCAAAGCAGCGCCCACTGAAGCTCCTCCCCAAACATCTCCTCTGCAAGTCCACGCCCACAACAGTCCTAAAATAGCTGGCACCAAGGGTCAAGGAAAGGTCAAGGAAAGATGTCAACATCCACAGTGTCTCGAGAACCACGCAGGCATCCTCCCACAGAGGCCCTTGTGGGGGCGACAGGGGCCCTGCTGGGTGCCTCGTCCGACTTCAGGTGTAAACACGATCCAGAACCTTCCCCGCAGGACCTTCAGCACTCTGCCCAGGGGCAGCCGAGAGCTGCTGGCTACCAAAAAGCCAGATGTGTCGAAAGTGCAACTGCAGCTGTGCTCCGCTGACAATGAAACCAACCAAGGCTCCGGTTTCCGGATTCTGAGAACGTCAGAATCCCACCACACACACCAACGGCCAGGCTTCACCACACAGAAAGCACTGCAGAGGCAATTCCTGGGACGGGAGCAGCCAGACAGACAGTTCTGCTCAGGAGCCCGGTGGGATGTGCGGCCCTCCCAGTCCAAGAGCCACACGGGCACTGGCAAGAAGCTTCATTCACAAGTTCAGTTCCTGGACGTGATGCCCCAAGCCTTTCCTCTCGTGCGAATTCCAAAAGCTGGTGATGGAGAGCCAAGCAGCCGGCCGTACCAAAGCCAGAGTGTGGATTAAAAGTCAACCATAAATCATACAAAATCTGCTTGCTCCGAGGAGGAGCAGTGCACCAAGACAGCTACGGAGGGCGTGTTCACACATAACACACACACCAGCATGTCTCAGCAACACACTCACCAGGCCGTGTCAGCGACTCGACACGCACCCCATTCAAGCGTGCTCACCGGCCTCCCCCAGTGTCCGCTCAGGTCGCAGTGCCCTGACAGGCCAGCAAGCAGAGGTCTCATTACATTAAAATGTAAGTGTTTACACTAATGTAAGAGGAGTCCTACAGAGCAAGGGCGTCCAGAAATAACCCACGTAGCCAGCTGCCAGCAAGGAAGCAAAGTCCACCCCATGGGGAAAGAACAGTGTCCACAACACATGGTCCTGCGACAACGGGGTATCCACATGCAGAAAAACACGCACACATGAGCACAAAACCGATCAGTGACCTAACGTCAGCACTAAAGACTCAAAATGCTTAGAAGAAAACAGGCAGTTTCGGGAGCTGGCTGCCAACAGCAGACTCTTAGACATGACACCAAGAACAAGGCAGCAAAAGGCCAACAGGTCACACAGATGTCCTCAGACCTTAGGCCTTCCATGTAGCAAAGGACTTAGCAAGAAAGTGAAGAGACAGCCCCTACAATGGGAGGAAATATTTGACATAGGAAAGCACACAAGAAAATATCAGATATTCTAGTTGATAAGGGTTTAATGTTCCTAATAGTTTATAGAGAGCTCTTGGAAAGCAACCAAAACCAAACCACGCAATGGTCAAGAGGAATACACACACAGAGCTCAACATTATTAAACCCACTGCCGTGGAGTCGGAACCGACCCAGAGACCCTTCCGTGGGTTTCCAAGGCATTACCACTACGGAAGTAGATTGCCCAACCTTCCTTCCAAGGAGTGGCTGGTGGGTTTGAACCACCAGCCTTCTGGTTAGCAGTCAAACGCCTTAGGCACTAGGCCACCAGAGACAAAACCCACTGCCATCAAGTTTATTCCAACTCACAGTGACCCCCACTGGGTTTCCAAGGCAGATCTTTACGGAAGTAGATTGCCCCATCTTCCTTCTCACAGCAGCTGGTAGGTTTGAACCACCAACCTTCTGGTTAGCAGTTAAATGTCTTAGCCACCACACCAGCCGAGCTCTATTGGAGAAATGCAAATCAAAACCACAGTAAGATATTTGCTCAGCCCACTGCAAGGACAATGATTAAAAACAAAGAAAATCACACGTATTGGTGAGACTGTGGAGAAACCAGAACCCACACCCACTGTCAGTGGGAATGTGAGATGGTGTGATCACCGAGGCAACAGGCTCCTCCAAGAGTTGAACACAGAATGACCACATGACCCAGCAACCTCAATGTGAGCTCCATCCCCGGGAGAGAAGGCAGGACTGCAAACAGAGCTGTGTGCCCCACGGCTCCCCTCACAGCAGCCAGCAGCCAGGAAGCACAGACCTGTCCACGAGCAGATGAAGGGTAGCAACGTGGTCCGTGCACACCAGGGACTGTCACCCGGCCATGGAGAGAAATGAAGTCCTGATGCTGCCACCACGTGGATGGACCCTGACAACATCACGCTGCTGGAAATATTCACTGCTGTCAAGTCGGTTCCAACTCATAGCAACCCCCATTGGTTTCCGAAGCCCTGTCCGTCTTCTTCCCCTGGAGTGGCTGGTGGGTTTGAACTGGTAATCTTCTGGTTAGCAGTCAAAGGTCTTAGGTACAAGGATAAAAACTGCATGACCACACTTACGTGGGATAAGCAAACCCAAAGACACTCAGTGATGACAAGGGCGGGTGAGGGGGGGGAGGGGGAGTCTTGCCTAGAGGGCACTAAGTTATGGCAGTGCACTGACTTGGGAAAGGCTGCCCCACCCAAAGGCTGCCATCAGTGTCGCCAAGGGGCACGTGCACAGGTCGGTGGACTGGCTAACATGTTGTTGTGTGCATTTCACCACCACAGAAAACTGCATACAGACTGGAAAGGCCCAAAGCTCGGGACTCACAGATGACAGGAACGTCTGCTCATGCGCGACTAAGCCTACAGACAAGTGGTAAGAACGGAGGAGGGAGGCTAGCAGGTCTGCCAGATGTAAAAGCAACGGTCAAAAGTCAAGTGCATCTCTAGACACCAGCAATAAATAATTGGATAACCCACTAAGAGGAAAAAGACATCATTTCCAAACCAAGAGCTATAAATAAATGTAACAAAGTGTCCCACACATTTAGGGACAAACATTGTTTCTGAACAAGGATCCTAGAACTAAACAAAGGCAAGAGCAGTCCACACCATCCACAGACCATGGTGAGTCTGAGATCTGCCCAGGAAAACAAGCTGCTCTTAAATTTACAGATAGCCAATGGCCATGAAGAACCAGGAAACAAGACCCAGACGCGAGGGGCCTGTCCCAGCAGGCCTCAAAGCTATGTCACCAAGACATGAAGCTGGCACGAGGGACAGGGAGTACACCAGGAAGCCCAGAAACCACCCTACGTGTAGACAGAACTCCGGAATATGACGGACAGGCCATGGCAGCTAGTCAACTGGTTACCCATGTGGGAAACTTTTAAGGAAGGCGTCAAACTGCACACAAACTCCAGAAGGACTGTGGCCCTAAATGCAAAAGGCAAAACTTGAAAACTCTCAGAACATATTTAGCAAGATGCCCATCTAACCTTGAGGTTAGAAAGAATGTCTAACTGCCTCAAAAGGTCTGGTGACTGAGGGCAGATCACAGAACCAGCTACTTGACACTAAGAATTTCTATTCATCTGTTGTTGTTGTTGTTGTTACGTGCCGTCGAGTCAGACCCGACTCATAGCGACCCCTCCTTGGGTTTCCAAGGCAGTATCACTACGGAAGTAGATTGCCCCATCTTCTTTCTGAGGAGTAGCTGATGGATTTGAACCGCCTGCCTTCTGGTTAGCAGCCAGGTGCCTTAGGCACTACGCTACCAGAGCTCCCCCAAAACCAGCCTCCAAATGGCAGGAAGACAGACATATCTGTTTATATGCAACATGGGACAGGGACCCAGAATATATCACAAACGCCTGGAGTCAGTGTGAAAAACACACCAAAAACTCACAGAGAAACACAGGCAAAGCATCCCACGAGAACAAAGAGAAAGGGCCAGGCAGCCTAGGGAAAAGTGCTTCACTTCACCAGTAACTAAACCACAAAAACAAACCCACTGCCATGGAGTCGATTCCGAGTCACAGAGCCGCTGTAGGACACGGTGGAACGGTTGCACACGGTGTCCTGGACTGGAAGTCTTCACCGAAGCCTCATCTTTCTCCCCCGGAGTGGCTGAGGGGTTCGAACCGCCAACCGTTTGGTTAGCAGCTGACTGCTTAACCACTGTGCCACCAGAACTCCTCCCATCAGTACTTAGGGAAGTGAAAGTTAAAGCACAATGAGACATTACTTTGCACCCCGTCCTGGTGAGGATGCAGGGCACTGGCAGGCAGGCTGTGGGCACAAGCTGGCCTCCCACTACACATGCACGGCCCACTCCGGGGAGCCAACC
The DNA here is from genome assembly GCF_000298275.1 of Orycteropus afer afer. Classification (NCBI taxonomy): domain Eukaryota; kingdom Metazoa; phylum Chordata; class Mammalia; order Tubulidentata; family Orycteropodidae; genus Orycteropus; species Orycteropus afer. Next base: position 1,213,828 of record NW_006922174.1, read on the forward strand.
CTGCAAAGCACACGCATACGAGGACTCGCTCAAGAAGGCCCACAGCAACACTGCGGGAAAGAGCAGGAACATGACAACACCCAACGTTTATCAACATCGGACCAGACGGGGAAATTATACAACATACAACAGCTACCACACAGCAGTGAGAAAGAACGGACATCAGCAAACAGCATCTGTGGGAGTCAAGTGTCCGTGTCAACCTGGCTGGGCCCGGTGGAGTGGCTGGGCAGCTGGACGTAGTGACTGCCCGTGGCGAAACTGGTCATCAACCCCCTGATGGAATCTACTGGAGCAGCTGAGTAGCTGTATCAGGGATATGGGCTGCTCCCACTATATAAGAAGCAACCTTGAGGAAGGTCTCTAGTTTTTTGGCAGGCTTGAACTCTGCATGTAACCAAGTCATTGTTCAGTAGCTTGCCACGCTCTGCCAATCTTGGGACTTTTTCTGACTTGAATTAGTGCCCTGCCATGTTGTTTGGTGGTATCAGGACTGTGCCTTGAGTTTGTCAGCCTCTATAGCCAGCAGCTGACTGGGTGAAGAAAAGCCTCCAGCTTTTTTTTTTTCCCCTGGGCCAGGGGCCAGAGGCAGAGCTGAAACCCAAGATTGAGGGGGGCCTTCACCCAGCCCTAGAGCCTGGCACTCTGAACTCAGACTTCTAGCCTCCAAGACCGTAAGAAAATAAACTCCTGTTTGTTCAAAGCACGTATTTGTGGTTTTTCTGTTAGAGTGGCAGTAGGTAACCAAAACACCATCAGTGGGTGGAAACCTTGATGTTAGACCTCCTCCTTGGGTTTCCGAGGCAGTATCTCTATGGAAATAGACTGCCCAGTCTTCCTTCCGAGAAGTGGTTGTTGGGTTTGAACTGCCAGCCTCCTGGTTAGCAGTCAAATGCCTTAGGCACTACGCCACCAGAGCTTCCATAAAATACATAGTTAAAACAATTCCATTAAAAATAAACAGGCAAAAGCATACATACCAAAAAAATAAGCACATGTGATAAAACACACATACAACACAGTACACAAGACACTGTTTGACACCTTACATTGGTGAGTAGCGACTAGGGTCTTAAAAGCTTGCAAGCAACCATCTAAGTGGCAACAACTGGTCTCTCTTCATCTGGAGCAAAGAAGAGTGAAGAAAGCCAAAGATGCATGGGAACATTTAGTCCAAAGGACTAATGGACCATGAGAACCTCAACCTATATGACCCTGAGATGAGAAGAACTAGATGGTGCCTGGCTACCAATAACGCCAACCACTCAGAAAGGAATCGAAATTGGGGATCCTGTATAAAGTGGGGAAAAAAATGTAGAACAAAACTCAAAATCATAAAAAAAATAAACACCAGGCTTACTAGTTGGACAGACTAGTAAGATTCCTGAGACTTCAGCCCGAGTCACCTTTGGGGCCTGGAACTGAACTCATTCCTGTGGCTTTGCTCTCAGCCTAACAATGGACAGGCCTAACAAGCTGAACACCTACACTAGGGAGACGCACTCCTTAGAACGATCAACCACAGGACAGCAGAAGGGCAACGACTGCACAGGGAGAAAGGCAGGGAGGCAGGAGTGCATAGACCAGAAGGACACAGAGAAGGGTGACCACAGGGAGGAAGCAGGAGGTGGGCTGTTCCACTGGGGAATGCAAGCAGCATTACAAAACAAAACGTGCATGAACTACTGAATGTAAAATGAATCTGCTTTAGAAAATTTCACAAAAATCACAATAAAAAGTTTTAAAAAAATAAAAAAGTATACTTTAATAACATGTAAACTCTTGACTTCATGTACCTGAATGGGAGTAACTACTCTTTGTTCACTCATTCACAGGTACACATGGATCTTGCCCATCTCTGTAACTCAAAGTGACTACTACACTAGTATATAATTTTGATTTCATGTATTTGATTGGAGAAAGAACACACTGTTTTCTTATTCAAAAGTGTACTGGGATCTTTCCCATCCTTGAAAAACAAAGTGAATAAATAAAAAGCAAAAACATGGTGTTGTTGTTGTTGTTA
>NW_006922174.1:1217418-1218646 GCF_000298275.1 Orycteropus afer afer
ACACACCCCAATAATAAGTACATGTGATAAAACCACACAGAATAGTAAGGGGGTAAATAACCCAAATTCAAGAATTACAGTTACTTGTTGGGGGCAGGGCAAAGAAGAGACTTCCCAGACATTTGCTGCTGTTAAGTGCCATCGACTAGGTCCCAACTTATAGTAACCCTGTGCTCAACAGAACAAACCGCCACTGCCTGGTCCTGCACCAGCCTCCCAGTCCTTGCCATGCCTGAGTCCACTGCTGCAGTCACGGTGTCAGTCCATCTCGTTGAGGGCCTTCCCCTTCTTCACGGACCCTCCACTTTACCAAAATGATGTCCTTCTCCGGGAACTGGTCCCACCTGGTAACGTGTCCAAAGCATGAGAAACGGAGCCCCAGCATCCTCACCTCTCAGGAGAATTCTAGCTGTACTTCCTGCTAGACAGATATGTCTGTCTTGTGCCAATCCATGGTATGTTCAACACTCTTTGCCAATACCATGATTCAAAGGCATCAGTTCTTCGGTCTTCCCTGTTCATTCAGCTTTCACATGCATATGAGGTGAATGAAAACACCGTGGCTTGGGTCAGACACACCTTAGTTCTCAAAGTGACATCCTTGCTTGTTAAACTTTAAAGAGACCTTTTGTAGCAGATTCACAGAGGGCAAAACATCATTTGATTTCTTGACTGCTGCTTCCCTGGGCATTGATTATGCATCAAAGTAAATAAAATCCTTGACAACTTCAATCTTTTCTCTCTTTATCATGATGCTGTTTATTGGTCCAGTTGTGAGGAGTTTTTACTTTCTTTAGGTTGAGTGTTATCCATACTGAAGGCTGTAGTCTTTGACCTTCATCAATAAATGCTTCAAATCCTCTTTACTTTCAACAAAGACACTAGTATTGTTCAATTTCTTAAACTTGATTGTGGAATTCTGAAATTCCTTTTTTAATGTTTTCTTTCAACTGGACATCTATGTTACATCCTCTGCTCTGATATATTTCCTCATAGAAACAAATAGTGAAGGAAGAAAATCCATGGATCAAATCTCAAAGCATGTATCTTGAAAAGCACAGTGATTTGATGAGGGAACAAGTCCTGTGTTTCTTGGTCTCTCACAAACGCTGCTCCACCTCCACCCACGGGGAGGTGGCTGGTAAAAGAAGGGGTGACCCAGGCATGCGAGAACCTGCAGAACCTCCGGCCCTCACCTCTCCCACCAGGGAGCACAGAGTCCGTGCTG
>NW_006922174.1:1220091-1234176 GCF_000298275.1 Orycteropus afer afer
AAAAAAAAAAAGCAAGTATTTAACCTAAGATGCTTTGTCCCTGAAATACAAGAGAATAAGGTAAAATGAAAGAAGAGAAACCAAGATAAATTACCAAAGGACTTAACACAAAAGGTCAACAAGACCACAAACACGCATATAGCTCTGCTGAACGGAAGTCCCCAAATTCTGAGTGGGCTGGTGGTGTTTTGTTAGGGGAGGGGTACTGTTCTAGACACAGCAATATTCAGGGGTGTCAGTTCTGACCCCCCACTTCATGCTACCCACAGCTCTGCCTTCCCACTCCTAAATAAATGAGAACTGTATCACGTCCACAGAGGAGGAGACTCAAGCCAAATTCATCTAACTGGAACCATGTGACTAAGTTCTAGCCAATAAGATATAAGCAGAAGCTATGAGCAACTTTTAGGGTACATCTTTAGAGGGAGGGGGCACGCCTTTCTCTCAGATCAAACCAAATCCACTGCCATTGAGTCGATTCCAACTCATAGCAACCCCCACTGGGTTTCAAAGGTAGTAAATCTTTACAGAAGTAGATCTTCCTTCCAAAACCCTTCTTGGGTTTGAACCGCCAACCTTCTGGTTAGCAGCCAAATGCCTTAGGCACTGTGCCACCAGAACTCCTTACACCATTTCTTACTGCTCCTGCTGGTGGGACTGCAAATGTGATGAAAAGGGCCAGAGCAGCCAACTTGCACTAAGAGGTTGAAGCCCGGCAGAGAGGAGCGGCTACCTAGGAGTCGGCGTCCCTGCTATGACCGCGGACACAGGACAGTGAGACAGTGACCGTGGGAGGCCACTCCTGTTAGTGACCAGCAGTCACAGCCAACAGACAACCCGACAATGCCAGAAAGCCTGACCTCATCTTGCCAACTGGCCAACCCAAGCCCAACACTTCCACACTTTCCTACAGCCCTTGCTCATCACTGAATCTCCTCACACACCAGGCTGTGCTCCGATGGCCCACCGGTCACACCTGACCAGCCAGCACGAGCCCCCCTCTGCCCCGGAAGCTGACTGCTTTCTTTTCAGTTTTGTCACCTGGCTGAGCCTGCAGCCTGGGAGATGTTCCATCTCCAGGAGGCGCCCAGGAGGGCTGAGTGGGAAACTGCGTTGGACCCACTGCCGGAGCAGGTGTGTTCAAAGTGACCGGACCAAGCCCGAGCTCCCCCAGACAGAGCAGGTCACCCGGGAGTCACTGCAGATCAACTCTCCAAAGCCAACGCTCCTGAGCGTGCACTCTCCAAGGAATCTATCACACGGTGGGAAAAGTAAAACACAAACCGAAGGTCTTGGAGGAGACTCTATTTTTCATGAAAGGATAAATCAAAAGAGGAGGTTATAAGACGTTACCTCTTGTTTTCCAGCCAGAAGGTGCACAATTACCGAAAAGGACAAGCACAGAGCAGGGTCTCATGGTGACTACCTGCGTGGAAAGCTCATCCCTCTTTGTGTTCTGCCAGCTCCAAGTACTTCTGCTTTAACTAAAATCCCAGGTGATTTTTTAACACACTAACTGCACAGACAAGAGGTGCCCAAGTTCAAGAGTGCGTTCTGGAGGACTCAGTGCAAAACGAAACACTTCGAGCAGCAAGAAATTCCCTTTTAAAGAGATACCATTTACAATAAAAACAAAAAATATATGATAAAGAATAAAGCTAATAAAACATACCCAAGACCTTTCCTGGAGAAAGCTCTAAACATCAGTGAAAGACATTGAAACTGGCCTAAAAGAGGGAGAGAGGGCGTGCTCACTCAAAAGAAGACTAAAACCAAAAGGCGTCACTTCTCCACCCTGACCTACACCAAGGACTGTTCCACCCATAATTCAAACATGCCTTAAATGCCAAAGACAAGCCAAGCAAATGCCAGGGAAGAGCAAAGGGCTAAGACCACCCCATGAGTGTGGAGGGGGGACTTCTACCAGACATATAACAGACTTGTTCCAAAGCAAAGTTGTCAGCAGAATAAGCATCAAGGGAAGGTAACCTGAACAGTGGACAAAGTCAAGGACACAAATGCAAATCTATGCAGACGAGAAAATGGCAGAACATGGAAGTGGTATTCCAAGTGTGTGGAGACCACAAGGAGCCAATAGGGTGAGGGAGGAAGGCTGTCACATGAGGAAACAGCCTAGGGTCCCACATCACACAACACACAGCCATCAACAACAGAGGCGCTCGACACTCAGGTGTGAGAGGCAAAATCTTAAAGTTTTGATGAAAATATGGGAGAACGCCCTTGTGATGTGTAAGTTGTTTCATCGCCATTGTTAGCTGCCACCAAGTCCACCAAACTCACGGACACCCTACACACAACAGAACAAAACACAGCCAGTCCTATGCCATCCCCATGACCAGCTGTGGAGGGCCACTGAGACCCACAGGGTCTTTGCCGGCTGATTCCTGTTCAGGTGTCACAGAGGTAGCGTGGAAGCCTGCTGAGCATCACAGACACATGCCAGCCTCCCCTGACAGGTGGGTGGCAGCTTGGCATGAGGGACGCTGGTCGGGAATCGAACCTGGGTCTCTCACCCAGGAGGGGAGAACTCTACGCCTTAGCTACCAAGGCCATCACGCGGCCGTTCTGTTGTTGCTGTTGTCCCGGGCCGTCAGGTTGGCTGCGATTCACAGTGGCTCAGTGTCAAGAGAACAAGGCCGTGCCCAGTCCTGTGCCGCCCTCGCGACTGCTGCCGTGTGTGGGTTCACCGCTGCAGCCACTGCGTCAGTCCGTCACGTTGAGGGTCTCCCTCACTTTTGTTGACCCTCTACTTCCCCACGCACGATGTCCTTCTCCAGGGACTGGTCCCTCCTGATAATGTATTAAAGGTAAGGAGACAACGTCTCGCCATCCTTGCTTCAAAGGAGCATTCTGGCTGTACCTCTTCCAAGACAGATTTGTTTGTTGTTCTGGTAGTTAATACAAAAAAAAAAAAAAAACCCTCACTGCCACTGAGTCAATTCCGACTCATAGCAACCCTTGAGGACAGAGTAGAACTGTTCCCTAGAGTCTCCAAGGCTGTCAAACTGTCTCATCTTTCTCTCGCATAGTGGCTGGTGGATTCAAACCACTGACCTTTCGGTTAGCAGCCACATGCTTTAACCACTATGGCCACCAGAGCTCCTGTGGCAGTCCATGGTACATTCACTATTCTCTGCAAACACTGTAACTCAAAGGCATTAACACTTTGGTTTTCCTTACTCATTGTGTGGCGACAGCTTTCATATGTGTATGAGACAACTGAAAATATCATGGATTGGCTCAGGCACACCTTAGTCTTCCAAATGACACCTTTGCTTTTTAAACACATTAAAGAGGTCTTTTTCAACAGATTTGCCCAACGTAATACACAATTTGATTTCCTGACTGCTACTTCCATGGGTGTTGATTGTGGATCCAAATGAAATTGAACCCTTGACAACTTCAGTCTTTTCTCTATTTATCAGAATGTTGCTTATTGGTCCAGTTGTGAGGATTTTTGTTTCCTTTATGTTGAAGTGTAATCCATACTGAAGACTGTACTCTTTGATATTCAGTAAGTGCTTCAAGTCATCTTTCAGCAAGCAAGGTTGTGTCATCTGCATATTTCAGGTTGTTAATGAGTCTTCCTCCAATCCTGATGCCACGTTCTTCTTCATACAGTCCAGCTTCTCAGATTATTTGCTCAGCATGCAGATCGAGTAAGTATAGTGAGAGGATACAACCCTGACACACACCTTTCCTCATTTTAAACCATGCAGTGTCCCCTTGTTCTGTTTGAATGAGAGACAGCCTTTTGGTCTGTGTACGGTTTCCTCATGAGCACAAGTAAGTGTCCTGGAATTCCCACTCTTTGCGATGTTATCCACAATTTGTGATGACCCACAGTGAGTGCCTTTGCAGAGTCAGTAAAACACAAGTAAACACCTTTGTGGTATTCCCTGCTTTCAGTTAAGGTCCATCACACATCAGCAACGTTTCCTGTCCTCTTCTGAATCGAGCTTGAACTCCTGGCAGCTTTCTGTCAATGTACTGCTGCATTTGTTTTTTAATTATCTTCACCAAAACTTTATTTGCATGTGACAGTAACGATACTGTTCGATAATTTCTGCATTCTGTGGGATCACCTTTCTTTCCAATGGACACAGATACCAATCTCTTCCAGTCGGTTGGCCTGGTGGCTGTCTCCCACATTTCTTGGCACAGACAAATGAGGGCTTCCAGCACAGCATTCATTTGTTGAAACATCTCAGCTGCTATTCCATCATTCCTGGAGCTTGTTTTTCACCAATGTCTTCATTGCTGCTTGGGCTTCTCCAAACGAAAAACCAAACTCACTGCCATGAGTTAATGCCAACCCACAGTGGCCCCCACTGGGTTTCCAAGGCTGTAAATCTTTATGGAAGCAGACTGTCTCACCTTTCTTCCATGGAGTGGCTAATGAGCTTGAACCACTGACCTTTTGGTTAACAGGCAAATGCCTTACGCACTGCACCACCAGAGCTCCTGTGCCCTAGAGTCTACTTCTACATACGTGCCCTAGAGAAATTCTTGCCCACGGGGACCTGCACACATGAACCTAAACATTCTTGGTGACACTTTCCTAATAGCAAAACACTAAAGAAAAATCAAATGCCCATCAACAGGAGAAAAGAGAAAGTGTGGAATATTTAAGCAATGGACTGTTACACAACCAAACACAACGGATTAGCTGAATCTCAGAAAACAACATGGGGAGAAAAAAGCAAGTCACAGAGACCAGACTACACAGAGAGCAGCACAATTCCAAAGAGGCAAAATCTACCCCACGCCAGTTAACGAGCACCTCGGGACATGCAGCAGAGCCACAAAGAGCGGCCAGCGGGCATGAGCACAAAACTCCAGAGCGGTCCTCTCTCTAACGAGAGAGCTGCAGGCCAGGGATGAGAACACAGAAACAAAACATTCTGGAGAGAGGCAGTGGCCATGGGTGCACGGCGTGGATGCAGATGATGTTGTGGAACTGCACGCTTAGAGTGGCAAAGCTTATATCATGCCTAGTTGACAGCAATAACGTTAAACTGGAAAGAATAAAAGAGACAGAGACACAGGAGCAGCTTCAACAGTTACAGCCGATGTGTGCAGCTGGGCAGCACTGGGGGGTCGGCTTTATAAACGGGGCGGGGGGTCTGGGAGTGTATCGCACACACACATGCGTGCACGCACACACGCACCGCACAGACTCCTGCATACATCTCACTGCTCATAATAAACACCTGAAGAGTACCTGCTGACTGCTGCCGGGTATTACGTGCACAGAGCCACCTCGCCAGTACAGCCCCGCGCCTGCCCCGGGCCTGACGACCCATCAGTGCAGCCTCAGCATGCACGCCCCACAAAGGGAACACCCCGCCGCAGTCTCCCAAGCTGGCTCTCACCTCCGTCACTTTGGGTTGAAGTATTAAAGCCTCCGGACTCATGCGAGGGATGTCTATGTGGATCTGCAGAGGCAGGACAAAGGGAAAGTCACTTTAAAGTTACAGACGGTATGCGGCATCGTGATTAAATGGCAACACGAGGTGACGGCAGGGAAGGGCTGTGGATCGCAGCCCGCACTCCCTCTAGAGACACCAATTCTCTGTTTTCTCCTATATCCTCTGAGGGAGACACTCGAGGCCTGCATGAGGTCGCCTGGTCTGGCCATTGGGCTCGCAGGCCATGTCCCCTGACCCAGTGCACCAGGACTGTCCAACCCACATGGGTCACCTGATCTAGGCCATCAGGCTGGCTGGCCATGTCCCCGACACAGTGCACTGCATGGTGAGCACAGAGCCCCTTGGCTTGTAGAACACGGTCCACAGCAGTTAGTCAACAGTGATTTTCAGCCTCTGACACGAAGCGGCTCGAGCACAGCAGGGACCAAGCTCTCAGCCACCACAGCTCCTTCCTGGAACACAGGCCACATTTCTCTCCACCTGGCAGTCCTCGGGAATCCAGGCCACATTTAAGGGAAGCATCTAGAAATCCCCACCACTGACGGCTGACTGCTGCTTGTCCCTGTCTGATGTGAGCTTCGGGACCAAAGCCTCAACACTGCCAAGGGCCCACAGGGGCTCAGGGAACAGGCACGCAGGGATGTTTAAATAGGGAGGGAGGAGGGAGAGGCCAGGGGAGAGGGGAGACAGGAGAGGGAAGGATGAAGGGAGGAGAAGGGGGGAGAGGAAGGGATGGGGAGGGGAGGGAAAAGGGGGAGCGGGGAGAGGAGGGCGGGGCAGGGCAGAGCGGGCTATGGTGCATGGAGTGTTTAGGGGTGCGGCCCTGGGCACTGCTCAAGTGACTTCAGCAGAACAGCCCACACTTGACCATCAAGTGAGGTCAAAACAAAGACTAAGGGGGAACCTCACTGTGGCCCCACCTCCTGTTGCTGCCGGGGGTGGGAGAGCGTGTGCACCTGCTCTCGGGGTCCCACATGGGATTCACAGAGCAGGCAGTAACTCAAGGCCAAAGTCGGGCAGCTCTGCCTCAATAGTGTGGCACTAGCCAGACAAGTGTGTGCCTGTGACATATGGCACCCCAAGTGCAAAGAGGGCAACACGTAAATTCTTCAGGTTCTAATTCACATAGAAACCTGTGGGGCTGCAGCAAAGCTATCACCCCAGTGGGGAGGCGGCAGGAGGTGGGGCCACAGCACTGCTTCCCAGGAGTCTCTGGGAATTCTCAATACTATGGAAGTTTTTATTACCTATGATAGCAACTGAACCAATATGTACACAACCTGTCCTTAATTAAACTTCCCTTCAATCCAGGCCAGCAGAGCTGGGAGACCTTGCAGGCAGGCCCCTGCTCCCATCTGCCTTTAGAAGCCTGTTTCTCAATGGAAGCACATCAAGGCCGTGTGCAATACAGTATTCGGTGTATCTGCCCCTAGAACTAGCGAGTGGAGGAAAGAGAAGTTATCTGGTCTTTCCCTGGGGCACTGGGGCTCCCCAGTAGAACACTCACCCTCCCTGCAAGAGGCTCTGGGTCACGGGGCTGGCACAGGGCTGGGCACGGCATCTCCATCAGTCAGGACCACCTCAACGGCAACCGGCCTCACTTCCCGAACCCACATCACGCAATCTGTATCTCTCATCAGTCCCATGTGGGCTGGAGCCAGCAGGTCACACGCCACCGTAGGCAACAAGGGCCAGAGCAGAGATGGCCCTGCCCAAACGGGTGGAGGAACCCGTCCCAGCCTTCTCACTGCCTACCTCTGCCACCCGAAACAAGTCCACATTCCCCCCTGTCTACAAGGAGGAGCTAGGAAGAAAGGCCTGGTGAGCGACTTGCTGAAATGAAAAAAATCCAAAACCAAACTCACTGCCGGCAAGTCAATCCAACTCCTAGCAACCCCTCCTTGGGTTTCTGAGGTGGCATCACTACAGAAGTAGATTGCCCAACCTTCCTTCCGAGGAGTGGCTGGTGGGTTTGAACCACCAGCCTTCTGGTTAGCAGTCAAGTCCCTTAGGCACTACACCACCAGAAATCAGCCAATGGGAACCCTGTGGGCCTGTCACATAGTGAATGATTTGGTCTTGTCCTTCCAGCCAAGGTCATTGTGACTCCCACCAGATGACTCTTGGAACCACGCAAATGTAAGATGCTTATGCCCACCACGGGGAGTGGGCAGCTTGTGGACAATGTAAACAAGGTACGTGGTACCCTTATGCGGATGGACCATAGAACTCTAATGTGGGGACTGGTCAGTTCTGTCACCTCACGAGGTTGAAACGAGTCCTCTCAGAGGTGGAAACCAGGGACCTCACGACCATCAAGACAGAGAGCAGCCAAGAGGGGACCGTGTCCTTGGACCGAGATCCCTGCAGTGAGACGGCAGAGAGGTGGGTGGCAGCAGCAGCAGTGACAGAACGGAGAGGCCAGCACGAGACGCAGCAGCGGCTCGCCCGCCCAAGAGGCAAGAGAGCTGAGTGCCTGCGGGCAGGAGGGTACCAGGACGCGGTGCACCTCCTGCAGAGCAGGTGCACGGCCCACGCAGGGAGGCGGAGGGCCAGAGGGGCATACCTGCAAGCATGGCTGAGGGGAGACTGTCCTGATCAAGGTCTGGAACCTGAGGTACAGCCTGTTTCTTCCCTAATAAACCCCACAACCATGAGGATCATCTGTGAGTTGTGTGTGGCCGTTGCAACAAGTCACTGAACGAGCAGAGCAGTAGTGAGTGCCGTGGGACAGACGGCTGATGTCAGAGTCAGCAAGAAGGCTGGAGGTGGGCAGCATGTCTGACTGTTGCCTCACAGGAACCGGCCTCGGGCTGATGCTGTTGACCCCTCTCTGTCCCCCTTGTGAGGCTGGAGGAGGGGCCTCCATGCCCTCTGTTTAGGGCCACAACAGCCCAGCTGGTGGGGGGCACCATGAGTCAGGGGTTGGGGGTACTTGATGGCTGCTCACCTGAGGGGGACACCCCCCAAGAACCTGCCTGGCATGGAACCTCCTTCATCTGCGTCAGGGGAGAGACTGCCTCAGATCTGTCCCAAGTGGATGGAAATATGTGGACATCCGCCCTTGAGGCAGGAAACACTACCTACCACTCCTTCATCAAGAGTCAACTTTCCAAGGGAGCTCTTCCCTCCTCAAACCCTCCTCCCGCAAACACGTGGCAGAGCCTCCAACCAAGAACCACCTTCTGCTTAAGCACAAAGTCATGAATCTTCACATATTGTGAGGAGAGGGAGAGTGGCAGGGCCCCTGGAGAGCTTGCTCTGGTGGCAAATCTGGAGCCACTGTGAGCAGTAGATCAACCACTTCCCACACTGCCCACCAGCTGACTGCTCAAGAAACTGTAAATGCACCATGTACTGAACCCAGCAGCAAAACGATAAACCACCCACCCTTCTACCCAGCCCCTAACCATGCCACAAAGCACACGCCCCGATGCCCGGGGAGCCCCTGTCTAGGTCTCCTCCAGGGAGCAGCCTGGCCTAGACCTTCTGGACAGCCCTCCTGTCCTCAGATAGGTACTCACGCCTTCTGCTCACTCCCACCTAAAAAGACTCTCAAAACCAACATGGCCCGGCAGCTCCACAGCCGCCAAGGGAATCTCCTACAACCATGACGCCAATCAAAACATGCTTTGTGTTTTTATGTAAGGTCCTGGAGACAAGCACAGGGCTCACAGGGCTACTACTAGAGGAAAGTCACAGTTTGTTGGCAAAGGTTAAAAAACGAGCCCATAGGCCCGCTGGCATGTGAACCCGCCGACTTGTCGGGGACGTGAACCCACCAACCTGTGGGGACATGAACCCACTGGCTCATCGGGACATGCACCCATGGACCTGTCCGGGACGTGAACCCTCCAGCCCATAGGGAACATGAACCCACAGACCTGTGGGAATGTGAACCCACCAGCCCGTCAGCAACATGAACCCACCGACCTGTCACAGCCATGAAGCCACTGGCCTGTCAGGACATGAACCGACAGACCCGTCAGGAGGTGAACCCGCTGACCCATTAGGGACGTGAATCCACTGACCTGTCAGGATGTGAACCCACAGACCTGTTCAGGACATGAACCTGCCAGTCCATCGGGGACTGAACCCGAGGACCTGTGGGGATGTGAGCCCAACGACACATTAGTGATGTGAACCTGCCGACCCATCAGGGACGTGAACCCGCTGACCCGTCAGGACATGAACCCACAGAACTGTCTGGGACATGAACCCATTGGCTCATGGGGATGAACCTGACGACCCATCAGGGACGTGAACCCGCTGACCCGTCGGGACGTGAACCCACAGAACTGTCTGGGACATGAACCCACCGGCCCATGGGGATGAACCTGACGACCCATCAGGGACGTGAACCCGCGGACCCGTCGGGACATGAACCCACAGAACTGTCTGGGACATGAACCCACCGGCCCATGGGGATGAACCTGAAGACCCATCAGGGATGTGAACCCCCGGCCCGTGGGCGACATGTTGACTAGCACGCCCTCCTGCCCGGTGCCCCAGACCCAAGTCTCTGAAGGAGCAGATGAGAAGGAGAAAGGCCCCGCACCTGTCTGTAGGTGTCCTGGTGGACGTCGTCATTCCGGGAGTCGTAGTAGTGCTCAATGAAAGCAAAGTATTCCTTCTGCTTTCTGCGCAGAGTGGCCGGTCTGCGGTCGACGTTGGCCGGAAGGTAGCCCTGTGAAAAAGAGAACATGAAGGGCCCCTGGTCACTGCTGAGTCTCGCAGGCTCTACTTACAGTCTCACTGCAAAACTCTGGAAGCAGCTTTGTGCTCTGGAATTCCACGAGGGCAGCGGAAAGGAGCTGGGTAAAAGGAACGGACACAGAGCAGTGAGCCCCCGGGGCCACAAGCAGGGCCCAGGCCCAGGGCATTCGCAGCCTCCACTGACCATCAACCTTTCCGCGGCCACACAGGACCAGGCGGAGCCACCGTCGGGTGCCCTCAACACGCTGCTAGAGCAGCACGTGCAGACGGAACAAGCCCACGTCCCAAGGGCCTCAGACATCACAGAAGTTCACAATTCTGTACGGTTTTATGATCCAAAAAAGCCAACATATGTCCCAAGGGCCTCAGACACCACGGAAGTTCACAGTTCTGTACGGTTTCATGATCAAAAAAATCCGACATCTATAGCTGACCCCACAGACCTGAGCTGTGCAGGTCCTCTTATCCACACCTTTTCTCCAAGATCGGGATCTTGAAGAAATTCAGGCACTAACAGGCACCACACTAGAGGAATAAATGACGTGATGGAGGTGAGGCCTTCCGAACCCGGGCCAGACACTGGAGAGGACGACGGAAAAGCAGCAGTGCCAGCAAACCCACCCACAGGAGACCGTCCGGCAGAAGCTGCCGATCATTCTAGACGCTTCTCAGTTCTTTGAAGACATGGCCCTTCTGTGATACAGGCATTGACTCCAAAGCAAACGGTGGAAGAGGGGTTGGTGCTGTAGAGGAACATTTGTAAGAAAATGAAAAAGCAAGGAAGTCAGGCAGGCGTCACAGTCTGTTTCCTTAAATCACACCGAGTGTGCTGCCCCCCCCCGCCTTCCCTTCCACCTCTGCACCCCCCCAGACAGCACGGCCAGCCCCTCCTCTTCCTCCTCCTCCTCAGCCTACTAAACATGAAGACGGTGAGGATGAAGACATCCACGATGACCCACGTCCACTCAGTCAGCAGTAAACCCCCATCATGCCGAGCAGTTAACACACTCACCTGTTGTGTGTGTGTGAGTGTGTGTGTGCGTGTGAGAGTGAGTGTCCTCAGTGAAAATCCAACGCCTGTCCTGCAAGAACTGTGCCCATCCACTGTTCATGTTCTCAGTGATGTTTCTGGTCAGCAGACAGCTGTTAGTAGTTAAGGTTTGGGGGAGTCAGAAGTTATACACAGATTTTTTTTACTGCATGGGGAGTTGGTACCCCTAACCTATGTGTTGTATAAGAGTCGACTGTGTGAGCACACAGGTATATACACAAATATACATACATATGTATGTGTGCCATCAAGTCTGCTCTGAGTCATAGGGAACCTATATGGCACAGTACAACTGCCACACAGGGTTCTGAAGGCTGCAAATCTTTACAGAAGTTCATTGCCACATCTTTCTGCCAGAGAGCCGCCCTTTCGGTTAGTATCAGGCCATTTAGGCATGGTGCCATAAAGCATCTATCTCTGTCTATGTATCTGTATACAGACAGATACACTCACACACACACACACACACACACACACACACTATGAACACCTACTGTGTGTATAAATTGACATAAACCAAACTGAATCAGACTCACTGCCATCGAGTCCATTCCGACTCACAGTAATCCCATTGGGTTTCCAAGGCTGTAAATCTTTACAGAAGCAGACTGCCTCATCTCTCTTCCATGGACAGGCTGGTAGATTTGAACCACTGACCTTTCTGTTAGTAGCCCAATACCTTAACCACCACACCACCAAATTCATGTATTGATATTGCTGCTGTTAGGTACAATCACGCTGGCTCCGACGCATGGCGACCCCACGAACGACAGAACAAAACACTGCCCCGTCTTGCACCAGCTTCACAGGCCTCGCCATGCTGGACAACGCTCCCGGCTCTTCATAAAGTTTTCCAGCATTATTTCCAGGTCTCACTGTTACTCATAAGGTTTTCAGTGCCCAGTTTTTCAGAAGTAGATGGGCTCATCCTTCCTCCACGTCTGTCTTAGTCGGAAGCCCCACTGAACCTGTCCACTCTGGTGACGCTGCTGGTATCTGAAATACTGGTGGCATAGCCTGCACCCTCAGAGCAACACGTAAGCCACCAAAGGAGGACAGACGGACAGATGGGCGGTGGGCACTGATGCACACACGTTAACAACAGTCACTTGTGCACACCCACTTCGACCCCGAAGACGCCTGGGCTCGAGGGCAGCTGCAGTCCCAACACCGACCTGGATTCAAAAGCAGCACAATGCGGCCGTCAAGAGCCCAACCCAAGGGCCGGAGGTTTCCTTTTGTTCCCTTGGTTTCACTTTTAAAACTAACATCACTGACTTGTAACTTATAAAATAGGATGCACCAACTTTAAGAAATAGTCCAAGTTTTGACAAACAACTTGTTACCGTTCTCCATGCCATCGAGTTGGTTGCAGCTCTTAGCGACCCCACGGACACAATGCGACGCTACCAGTTCTGTACCGGCCTCACAACAGCTGCAATGTTTGAGCCCATCACTCAAGCCACTGGGCAAGGCAGCTCACTGAGCATCGTCTTCCTTCGGGCCAACCCTCTACTTTAGCAGGCATGACGTCCTCCTCCAGAGACGGGTCCCTCCGGAAAACACGACCAAAGCACGTGAGATAAAGTCCCACCACCCTTGTTTCCATGGGGCATTCTGGCTGTACTGCTTCCAGGACCCATGTCTTTGCTCTTCTGGCATTCCACAGTAGAGGCGACATTCAGACTTGAAGTTTGGCAGTTCCCGGTCCGTGCACTGCTGCGAGCATGTTTGAATTATCCTCAGCACGACTGCACTTGTGTGGGATGTCAGTGATACCGTTCAGTAACTTACACATTCGCTTGGATAGCCTATTTTCTGGAATGAACACCTTTTTTTTGGAAACATAGATCTCTTCCAATTGGTTGGCCAGGTGGCAGTCTTCTAATTTTTTTTGCATAGACAAATCAGCATTTCTAGTGTTACACCCATCTGTGGAAACACCTCAACTGGTATTCCGTCAACTCCCGGGGCCTTGTTTTTTACCAACACCTTCAGTGCAGCTTAAACGTCTTCCTTTGTTACCATCAGTTCTTGATCATATGCTACCTCCTGAAATGGCTGAACATCAACCAATTGCTTTGGTACAGTGATTCCATGTATTCCTTCCCTCCTGTTTGGATGCCTCCTGCGTTGTTCAGTATTTTGCCCATGAAACCCTCGCCTGAACCTGCCCTCCGGTTCTCTCATCTACACAAATGCCAAGCATGTTCTTCTCTTTAGTCTCTAACTCCAAGGCTCTGAACATTCACTATAATATTTTATTTTGTCTACTTGAGTGGCCATTTGAAATCTGTTCAGCTCTTTTAAAATTTCAGCATTTGTTCCACTTTCTTTAGCTACTCTACGTTCAAGAGCAAGTTTCAAAGTTTCTTCTGACATCCATTTTTCTGTTTTCTTTCCTTCCTGTCTTTTTAATGACCTTTCGCTTTCTTTGTGTATGATGTCCTCATAACTCATCTCATCTTGGGTCATTAGCATTCAATGCATCAAATCCATTCCTGAGATGGTCTATAAATTCAGGTGGGAGATAATCAACGTCATAATCTGGCTCTCGCGGACTTGTTTTAATTTTCTACAGCTTCTACTTGAACTTGCACATGAGCAAGTGATGGTCTGCACTGCAGTCAGGCCCTGGCCTTTTTCTGACTGAAGCTGTTGAGTTGCTCCCTCATCTCCTTCCACAGATGCAGTCAACCTGACACCTGTGTATTCAATCCAGGGAGGTCCACGTGTAGAAATGCCATTTATATTGTTAAAAAAAAAAAAAATTCACGCAATGAGTAAGTCGTTAGTCTGGTAAAATTCTATCATGGAATCTCTGGTGTTATTTCTACCATCAAGGCCACATTTTCCAGCTACTAA
>NW_006922174.1:1240545-1241935 GCF_000298275.1 Orycteropus afer afer
AAATAAATGAACACTGCAGGAAACAACAAAAGAACATGGAAGGAATATACAGAATCATTTTACCAGAAAGCACTGGTTGATGTTCAAGCATTTAGAGAGGGAGCATATGATCAAGAACCAATGGTACTGAAGGAAGAAGTCCAAGCTACACTGAAGGAATTCATGAAAAGCAAGGCTCCAGGAATTGAGAGAATACCAACTGAGATATTTCAACAAATGGAAGCAATGCTGAAAGAACTCACTCCTCTATGCCAAGAAATTTCCATTGGAAGACCTGGCCAAACAACTGGAAGAGATCCGTATCCATGCCCACTCCAAAGAAAGGTGATCCAACAGAACATGGAAATTATTGGATAATATCATTCATATTTTACAAAAAGTAAAATATTGCTGAAGATAATTCAATAACTCTTACAGCAGTATATAGACAGGGCACTGCCAGAAATTCAAGCCTGATTCAGAAGGGGACATAGACCAGGAATAGCATTGCTGATGTCTGATGGGTCTTGGCTGAAAGCAGAGAATACCAGAAAGATGTTTCTCTGTGTTTTATCGACTGTGCAAGGCATTTGACTGTGGATCATAACAAATTATAGACAGAATTGTGAAGAATGGTAATTCCAGAACATTTAATGATGCTCACACAGAACCTGTACATACACCACGAGGGAGCTGTTCAACAGAACAAAGTGATACTGTGTGGCTTTAATCAGGAAAGGTGTGCATCAAGGCTGTATCCCTCTACCATACTTACTCAGTCTGCATGTTGAGCAAAAAATCTGAGAAGCTGGTCTGTATGAAGAAGAATGTAACATCAGGATTGGAGGAAGACTCCTTAACAACCTCCAATATGCAGACGTCATAACCCTGCTTGCTGAAAGTGAAGCAGACTTGAAGCACTTACTGATGAAGGTCACAGACAACAGTCTGCAGTATGGATTATACTGAAGAAAACAAAAGTCCTCACAACTGGACCCACAAGCAGCACCAAGACAAACAGAAAAGAACAAAGTGATGAAGGATTTCATTTTACCCAAATCCATGCCCACGGAGGCAGCAGCCAAGAAATTAGACAACATATTGCACTGGACATATCTACTGCAGAAAAACCTCTTTAAAGTGTCAGGAAGCAAAGACGTCACTTTGAGGACTAAGGTGCACCTCCCCCAGCCGTGGTACTTTCAATCGCGACACATCCACGTGGGAGCTGGCCAATGCCTAAAGGACACCTGAGCAGAACGGACGCGTTTAAAACTGGTGTTGGCGAGGAATCCTGAGCGCGCCTTCACCGCTGGGAGAGGAACCAACCTGTCTCGCAGGAAGTCCAGTCAGGGTGCCCCTTAGAAGTGAGAACAGCAAGACCTTGTCTCATGTACTTTAGACGTGTTAC
>NW_006922174.1:1242395-1248009 GCF_000298275.1 Orycteropus afer afer
CATCTGAATGGAGCCCTGCAGTGAGCTGGGGGCGGCCCTGCGACGGTCATCTGAATGGAGCCCTGCAGTGAGCTGGGGGACGGCTCAGACCACAGGGTAAGTCAGTCCCTTCTCGATGGACGTGTGGGCTGCTCCCAGACTGCTGTCGTTATGCACAAATGCTCTATGATATTGATGCTGTACACATTCTTGTACAAGATCTCTGACGTGTCTAGGAGAAGACGTACTGAGCCGTAACACAATGTTTCCTTTTTTAAGAACCTGCCCAAGTGTTTTCCAAAGAGATTACACCATTTTATATTCTACCCTACAGTGTATGAGAATTCAGGGTGCTCACACACTATCAACACTTAGCATGGCCTGCTGATAAGAACTCTGGTTGCTCACATGTTGTCAACACTTAGCACTGTCAATCTTTCAAACGTCAGCCACTCTGTCCGGCTGTTTGGGTTTCCATTTCCCCGTGCTCGACACCATGGAGTGTCATGTGTGGGTCTACTGTCTCCTTTGGTTCTTTGGTGACAAGTCCGTTCGAGTCTTGTGCCCATTTTCTAACTGTCTTCTTGGCGGATTGTTAGGTCTTTATACATTCCAGACACAAATCTTTTCATCACGCACTTGCAAGGTGTACTTATTTTCCAAGACACGAGCTTCTTACAGACAGTATCTCAAACAGCAAAAGTCTGGAACCTTCATCAAGTCCAAGTGACCACTTTCTGGTAGGTAGTTTGTTTTATTTCTTATATAAGAAAGACCTTCTCCTTGTTTTTTTCCTGCAAGTTTTAAATCCTTGCCAGGCTGTCTCCTCCGAATCCCTGGAGTATCTCTCAGTGGGGCTGAACTAACATCCCTGGCAGGGCTGGCCCTTCAGAACCCAGCATCACCTGACTCAAAGCCCCCTCAGATACCCACACCAGCCACAGGGCACCACAAACACCTGCTGAACCAATGTGTGAGCGAGTGAAGGGGCAGATGGGGGTGGACAAGGCTGAAATGGAAGGCTGAAGGGACCCGTCACTGACAACTGTAAAACTTTCACAGGCTAGCAGACTTGACTAACGTGGACTTTAATCAGAGTGACTAAGTGCTGTTTTCCCCTTCCTGATCACTTTCCTTCAAGCAAACAGAATAGCCAAACCTTGTTTACGGACGATTTTTATTTCCAATTACGTATTCTGTGAATCATGACTCGGCTGGTTTCAGCTGAGAACCGCCGCCTACAAGGAGAGGACCCTGAGAAAGAAGACACTGAGCCCTGGAGCACCCAAGATAAAGGAGACACGGGGGTATCCCTGGCGGCCAAGAGGGCTGAGGGACCCGCGCCCAGCCCCTGCCCCCTTGTAGAGGTAACCTCTCTGGGCAGGCGCAAGAACCTGAGAAACACTTGTCCTGACCAAGGACGTTTTCCTATCACTGACCAGAGAGGACCTGAGAGGGCACGAGACAACCACGACTCATCCCATGATGGGAAGAAAATATTATCAGCATTTCTGAAATCCCCCACGCCCTCAGTTCGACTCCCTTCCAACCCCGACCTCTCTGCAGCTCAGGGAGGCAGGCGTTTTGGAAAAGCGAGTCTCACTATCTCCTCGGGTCTCGAGGCTCAGGAAACCGTCTGCTGTCCCACTTCCACCTGCTGTGATCATTGGCGCCTTCCACAGAGGGGTGAAAGTGAACGGGTGGCTCAGTGGGTGCAGGAGTGAGTGGGTGGGTGGGTAGGTGGGTGTAAGGGAGTGGTGGGCGGGGGAGCGAGTGAGCGGGTGAGTGAGTGGGTGGGTACGGGAGCGGGTGAGGAAACGAATGCGCCCCCGCGGTGTCTTCTGCCCTTCAAAGGGCTCCCATACCTGCAGTGCATCACCGTATCACCGCGTTCTCTGCTACACACTCCTCGCCCTTTATTCAGACAGCATCCCGAGGTCCCTGGGAACCACGCCCCCATTCTCAGCCCAGGGGGTCTAGGTGGGCAATCCCTACCCTTAGCCTCAGGATGGGTCCTGATTCAACTCATGAGCTCCTTCATCCCACTGGCCACAGTGACTGTACTGTTCCTGGGTTGAGGTGACTCAATGCAGGCCCAAAGCCAGACCCAAGGCTCTCCTTTGTTGCTCCTTGTGAATTGAGGAGGATGTGCAGTCTGGAGCTGTGGCAGCCCCGCTGTGACCACGAGGAACAACTGGAGCTGGAGCTTCACCACAGGGACTGCAAGTCTGTCTGCCCCCACTACAATCTGAGCTTCCCTCTTGCTGGAAGTTTGGGTGCTTTCAATTACAGATATGCCCCCAAGGGATCCGAATACTGCCTGGCACCTAACAGACAACAGTACACTCACTCCTAACTTACCGGCACAGTTAGGTTTCAAGGACAAGGGCATTACGCTAAAGTCCACGTTGTGTGAAAATGGAGGATGACTTGATCATCACATACTACTGAATGACATCCTTACATAACTGCCAAACCCCTGGGAATCACGGCCAGCCCAGGTGACACAGAACTACTACAGCCAGCACCTCAGCGTCCGTTACCGCCAGATCTATGCGTCGTTAATGTGCCAAACAGTCGGACAGACTGTTCACTGTTGTCATAAACACAGGATGTTGGACAATGACATTGCCCGTAAGCAAGGAGGGGTGTGTTTTCTGAATGAATGAGCGCTGTCAGCAGGATGTGCAATGGCAGCAGCCCACCCAAAGGAGGTTCACAGCCCCGAGGGTGCGGGGACGGGCTGGAGAGGAAGATGCCCGAGCTAACTTTTCAAAAGTATGTATGCATGAGCAGGGTGGGAGTTAAGGCTGCGTGTCAACTTGGCTGCGCAGCTGGAGAGATCCGCATGATGAGACTGGCCATCAACTCCATGGCAGAATCTACTGGGGCAGCTGAGTAGCTGCCTTGGGCATGGGGTCTGCCTCCAGTATATAAGAAGCACTGAGAAAGGTCTCTGCAGCTTTTTGGCAGCTTGGACCCTGCATGTGGCCAAATCTTCATTCAGCAGCCTGCCATGTTGTCTGCCTATCTTGAGACTGCCTCTGGACTTGAACTAGTGGCCTGCCATATTGTTTGACAACTTTGGGACTGTGTCACTTTATTTGTAGGAGCTCTGGTGGCATAGTGCCTAAGGCATTTGACTGCTAACCAGAAGGCTGGTGGTTCAAACCCTCCAGCCACTCCTCGGAAGGAACGTTGGGCAATCTACTTCTGTAGTGACACTGCCTCGGAAACCCAAGGAGGAGCTGCTAAGAGTTGGAATCAACTCAAAAGCAGTGAGGTCAGTTTTGTTTTTTGGGGGGGGTTTATCAGCCACAGCAGCCAGCAGCTGCCTGAGTTAAAAGAAGCCTACAGCTCCAGTGGGTGGGAGCAAGAGGCAGAGCTGAAGCGCAAGGTCAAGGGGCCTTCACCCAGCCCCTAGAGCTGGCACTTTGAACTTGGCCTTCTAGCCTCCTAAGCTGTAAGAGAATAAACTCCTGTTTGGTCAAGCCATCCGTCTGGGTAGTTTTCTGTGAGGGCGGCACTAGGGAACCAGAACAGCAGATCTCTGGGGTTCTTATCTGGCGGTGTTTGAATGGTGGAGCAGGGGAGACACACACCTGTTCCGAGTCCATGGAAGGCAGGGGCTGTGTCCAGGCTGGCCCTGACTGAGGTCCCAATACAGTCAGGCAGATGGCAGACACAGAGATGCCCGGGGCAGCCAGGCAGCATCTGTCCTGTGTGACAGGCTGGACAGTGAGGACACGTGGGCAGCAGCTGGCAGATTTATGTGGATCACGTGCAAAAGTGCTTCACAAACAGAAACTAGCACCTATGAAAATCCTTCTTCTTCCCCAGATGTTAACTCATTGAAACACAAAATTCTAGAAGGTGAGTGTGGTCAAATCCGAACACCGGCAATTAAAGCCCCGCCCCCACTCCTAAGAAAAACATGCACATGCAAGTTGAGGCCTTTTGATAATTAGTGAGACTAGAAATTATGCAAATGAACACCATTCAAGTATGCAACGAATCTTAAGTGACGACTACAGAAACCGTAATTGCTGGATTAGCAGGCTATCACAACACTAATCATGAACCTAAAACAAGGCGCGCACACACCTCCATCCCGACCGTCCTGGTGACAGAAACCCAACGGTTCCTCCCACCGTGTTCCTGTCCAAAGCACTCAACATTCTGAGAAGACTGATGGGCTGGATTTGGCTGCTCATTCCCAACCACTGTGCACACTGGCAGAAACGTTAAATATCTCATTAGTTTTTGTTCAGTGTTCTGAAATATTTATTTTAAAAATGAGCCAAAAAGAAGAATTTCCCATAGCTCCAAGTTTTTCAAAGTTGCTACACTTCACTCCTGGGTGGGACTAGACGCTGACCAGCACTAGTGATGCTCCTGACATGGCCGAGACGAGCGTGTGGGTCCTTCGTAAATCGCAGGGGCCACATTCCCTGCCATCAACAGCCACCATGCTGTCCAGAAGACCCTCAGAACAATGGTGGTGACAAGCTCAGTGCACACTGGGAAGAGGGCTGTCCATTTGCCAGCCCTGGAGCGAACAGCACACGGAAGCACAGCTCTTAAACTGGACACACAACCAGTTCTCCTCAGTCTCACCCTTCAACTCTGAGCATCCCAATCCCTGAAAGGAGTTAAAGGGCTGGCCCCCTTCCCTGGTGGTGAGAACCTAGGGGAGTCTTGACAGGGACAGTAGAGGTGGGCACTGCCCCTCCCGGTTCTGCAGCCCCACGAAGGGCGGGGACTTGATGTTACCCCGCCCCACCACTGCCCAGCTCCCACACAGCGCGGAAGCATAGGCAGTGCTCCACGACTGTTTCCTGAAGGAAGGGAAGGGCGAACCCTGGCCTCTCAGGAGGCACTCCCCACCCTGCGCTTCCAGAACTCACTCGAGTCACCTCTACTCAGTGCCCTCAGGATGAGGCCCGAGCAAAGTGCCCGGATACCCCCCACACACACTCACCTTGTCCCAGTCCCCAACCTCCCCTGGCTGCTCATCCCTCTCTCGCTCCTGGGACCCACCCTCCAGGTCCCCAGCCAGCTCACCTGGGCCTCTGCCCACACTGTCCACCTGCACTGCAGGGTCGGGGTTCCACGTCCTCACCTCCTAGAACCCGGATACAACCTTCAAGTGTCAACACAACCATATACCTCCCCAAGAAGCCTGGCCTGGAGCTCTTGGGCCCTCGAAGCACCCCCTTTCTTGGTGCACTGCTTTGGAAGTGCAGGCTTTGCACATTGACCATGACAGTTCTTCTTACTCCACAGCCCCAGGAAAGCCAAGTGCACAGCCTCTCCATCCTTCCTCTCACACTTCCCCACCTTCTGCTGCCTTTAAGACTCTCCGCATGAGGCAGGACCCAGGCGAAGTCCCCCTTCTGGGAAGCAGCCTTCACCATGAGCTGGCACACCCCCAACACCCAGCAGAGGACTCTGCCCCATCCAAGTCCACGCCTATGTCTGTACCCCCAACACATCCTCACCACTGGGTAGTCACCAGACCCCATGGGCCACGCCTGGCTGTCCTCACAGCAGCTCAGGTCATAATGAGCATCCTGAGCAAGGAGCCCCTAGGTGGGTCCTCACAGCAGCTCAGGTCATAATGAGCATCCTGAGC
>NW_006922174.1:1248249-1253245 GCF_000298275.1 Orycteropus afer afer
GAACACACTGGGCACGATGAACACCACCATCATCTGAGTAAGGAGCCCAAGGACTCAGCTCTGGTGATACGACCCCCCGGGCCTGAGCACACCTGGCACTCTGCCCCCCAGCCTCCAGTCATCCTGAGTACAGGCCCCTCCTCGCCGGCTCCTACTCCTAACCAGCAAGACAGGATGCTGGCTGTGTGGTCCCTCCAATGACCCGACATCAATCAAAGCATGGGTGGTAGCTGTGTGTCAGTTTGGCTGGGCCTGGTTCTGAGTGGCTGCGTGGCTGGGCCTGGTTCTGAGTGGCTGCGTGGCTGGGCCTGGTTCTGAGTGGCTGCATGGCTGGGCCTGGTTCTGAGTGGCTGCGTGGCTGGGCCTAGTTGAGGGTCTGGGCAGCTGGGTGTCGTGATTCCCCCGATGGGACTGTGATCAGCTCCATGGTGGAACCTGCTGTGAGCCACTGAGTACCTGTCTTCAGTGGGGATGGCCTGTTTCCAGTATACAAGGAGAAGCTTGGAGAAAGGGCTCCAGCTTTTGGCACACCTGGATCCTACACTTGGCCGAGTCTTCATCTCCGTGGCCTGCTGATTGGGGGATTGTTGTTGGACTGAACTAGCGGCCTGCCATGTTGTCTGCTCTTGGGACGGTGCCATTCTACCTGCCACTCTGGGGTTCATCACCCTCAGCAGCCAGCAGCTGCACGAGTCAATGAAAGCCTCCAGCTCTAGTGGGCCAGGAGCAGGAGGCAGAGCTGAAGCCCAAGGTCAAGGGACCTTCACCCAGCCCCTGCAGGCAGCACTTTGAATGGACTCTAGCCTCCTAACCTGTAAGAGAATAAATCCTGTGTGTTGAAGCCACCCACTTGGCCCACGTCTGTTACAGCAGCACTGAAGAGCCACAGCAGCAGGGCACCCACTGGGACACGCACACCGGGGGGGGAAGGGCCAGGAGCCGCCAGGGAAGCAACAGCACAGGCAACCAACACGGAGGCAGCGCAGCAGCAACAAACATGAAATCACAAGCAAGGGTCTTCCAGGTTTTTAACCAAAACTCTGACAGTTTAGTTTAGAAGGCACAGGCCCATCTTAGAAGACATCTAGAAAAGTGGGTATCAACGGTTACAAAAAAAACACAAACAAAAACATAAGCAGGTGCGGCAGGTCACAGGATGACCTCACAAGAGGTCATGCGGGTCCTCTGGTGGCCAGAGGATTCCGCAGCAGTAAGTGCCCACCCCCGGGAGCTGTATCCACATGCAGGACAGGAGGCACCAAGCTGCACGGCTATTAAGACCCATCAGCAAGAAAGAGTCCTTTAAATGCTGAAAGTCAGACTCAATTTAAACTGAACACTTAGAGCTCTTGGTGGACTTGATTCCAGGATAATTCTTAAAAAAAGAAAAAGAAGAAAGCTGTGTGTAAATTCTTCTGAAAACCTCCCAGGCTCATGCAGCCACCACGCACTTCTGGTGGCAAGTTGGGCTAAGCACAAAAAGACGTGTCACTGGCCCTCACCCCACCCTTCACCTCCCCCAGGAGGACTTCACCATGAGCAATTTAGAGCCACGGCTGGGGAAGTCCCACCTCCAACCTCCAACACCCACCAAGCCCGACTGACTGCTGTTGACCCACAGCACCCCTAGAGGACAGAGTGGAACTGCCCACAGGGTTTCCAAGGCTCAGTCTTCACAGAAGCTGACTGACTCATCTTTCTTCCATGGAGTGCTGGTGAGTTTCAGCTGCCAGCCTTTTGGTTAGCAGCCCAGTGCTTTAACCACTGCACCACCGAGCTCCTTCCCTCCACCCAAAACAATGGTACATCCAGCATCAACAGTGTTTTCCAACATCGCCACCTCTAATGTGAAAGGGGGAAAATAACCAAGCCCCCTGGGTCGAACATGCTTCTCTGTCACAGACCCCTCGGGCTGGACTCAGCATCTATGCCAGACACTTTCCGTGCCATGGGTTTGAAAATAACACCAACCTTTTCACAAATCATAAAATCAGAGGAAAAGACCCCAGCTGTCACACAGGACCGCGGAGCTCACTTTCTGCCGGCCCTGTCAAATCAAGCCGGAAAGTAAGCAGAGATGGCCGCACCCTCGTGGCCGAGGCAAAGGCCTTCACCCCGTGCAGCCGGGCAGTGTAAAGGCTGGGTGGTGGGTGATGGCCAGGCTTCAGGCTGGATGACAGCGGCTCGTCCCAGCCCATGAGAGAGCGCAGCGGTGAGTGGTGTCCCAGACACTTACAGACAGCAACTTCCACGTGATGGGGCGGACAGGCTTGGGGATCCCGGACCAGCTCAGCCTCCGTAATTCCTCTGTTGAGATAAAAGCGACAAAGAAAGCAGGGGTTAGCACCAGTGTGCAGCCGTCCCCCAGCGCCCCCAGAGGGAAATGAAGAACCGAACTAGCAGCCATGTGATGAGAGCTCCCCGCAGTCTGCAGTGCTGCAGGGTCCCCTGTGGTGACAGGCTCAACTGGGACCCCGAGTGTGGGTGGGGTCGCAGCCCTGTACCTGTCACCAGGATCCTGTGCCCACAGAGCAGCTCCCCCTGGTTATACCAGCGAGGGTGGGCCAGAGTGGGGTGGGTCCTAAACCCAATCCCTTCCAAGAATGCCTTCTAAAGAGGGCAGACCCGAGGCAGATGTCACACTCCCACACAGAGACACGCACGGCAAGAGGGATACCACGGGAGGACCTGTCCACAAGCCAAGGAGCAGCACGTTCACTGGCAGACACCAGACACCGGGACAGGCCCCAGGGAACCGATGCGGCTGGGACCCCGATGTAGACTTCTGGTCTCCAGAATGCTGAGACAGTAAACGTCCATCCTTCAGAGCTGCTGCACACCGGGCCGTTTCCTACAGCAGCACCGAGACACTGTCTGTTTACACCGAAATCTCGGCTCGGGCATGCCTGCGAAGCGCACCGCGGGCAGGTCAGCCCCGTCCCACTGCCATCCTGCCAGCAGTGGATGCCCAGAGGACGCGAGCTTCCTTCTCTCTCTCTCTCTTTCTCTCTCTTTCTCTCTCTCTCTCTCTGCCCCTCCCTAGCACCTCTTCCCCAACTTCATCACCTACTGACGCTCTTTCTGCCCTTCCTTCCTTCTCCATCCCATCTCACTCTCACCAGCTAACCTTTAAATACCTAGGCATGTGGCTTTTCTAGTATTTGTTTCTCAAATTATCTTAAGGAGATCAGCTTATCGGTATAGAGCATTCATTAAAAATTTGCCCACAGTAGAAATACCTAAAGAGCCCTGGTGGCGCAGTGGTGAAGCACCCAGCTGCGCACCAAAAGCTCGGCGGTTCGAATCCACCAGCTGTTCCGCAGGAGAAAGATGAGGCAGTCTGCTTCCACAAGGATCCCAGCCTTGGAGACCCTGTGGGGCAGTTCCACTCTGTCCTCCAGAGTAGGTGTGTGTCAGAGTCAACTTGACAGCAACAGGCTTACACAGCAGGACAATGACGTCCTCCAGGTGGATTAACGCCTGTCAGTCGGGCCTTTACAGAAGCACCCAGGAGAGGGTGGGCCACAGGCAGCCCAGTGGGAACACAGCCCAAAAGATCCTCTGGGCCAGAGAGCACACAGCGGGGGACCTAGGGCAGGGAAAACCAAAACCAAACCATACCCACTGCCATGGAGTCCATTCCGACCCACAGCGCCCCCATAGGACAGAGTGGAACTGCACCACAGGGGCTCTAAGGCTGTCATTCTTCACAGAAGCAAAGCCCAAAGCACACCCACTGCCTGGAGTCCATTCTGACCCACAGCGCCCCTAGAGGACAGAGGGGAACTGCCCACAGGGTCTCTAAGGTTGTCAAGCTTTACAGACACAGATTGACTCATCTTTCTCCCGTGGAACAGGCTGGTGGGTTTGAACAGCCAACCTTTTGGCTAGCAGCCATATGTTTTAACCACTATGCCACCAGACAGAGCTCCTTAGGGGCAGGGTAAGGGACTCTGAATTCCGTCTGACCCTCTATTGTCCTCGTACATGCACTAAAGGCTAGAGAACTCATTTCAACGGCAAGTTTATCAACACTCACTGTTTCTTTGAAACAGAAGCAGCTGTCTCTTTCCTCTAAGTTAGGAATCTACCATTAGACTCGTCTCCTAATCATAAGGAGCTAATGATTAATACCAGGAATAAAAGAAATGATTAAAGAGAAGCACCTGTTAATATAATCAACAAAATACAAAGTCTTGGCATCTTATCTTTTTCCAATTACTAAAGTCTAAGTAAAATGAGGACAGAATAATTGGCGATACAACCGGCAATAACTTGCATTTTACAGCAATCTGAGAAAGTATCAAATTTTCCCCTGGTCCTAAAGACATTATGGAAAGCAGAAGCCTAACATCTGAACACCAATCACGTGCTGTGGATGAGTACTGTTTCCAGTGTCCCCACTGCAAGCACGTCTTCTGGATCACAGCTTGTGAAGACTGTGAGTGAAGCCTCAGCTGGCAGTGTTCTGTGGGAACTCACAGAAGTGGCATCCTGACTACCATGTGACACAAAGTGCCACTCTGCTTAAGCTGCAGTGTTTTGGAAGAACTTCCATGTACAGCAGTCCCTGGTCACAAAAGCTTCAGTTGCAAAGTGTGTCTGTGAGTCGAGTTTCTGGCTCAATCAGATCAGGTGCAGAGGGTGGTGTGATAGGTCACTGTCATATGGCTTTTCTTACCTTGGAACATTCACATCAAATGACGGGGTGAGACTACGCAAATAAGGTACCTAAGGCCCACCAAACATGATCTTGAATATATCCCTCCTGAATTTAGACACCATCTAAAGAATAGATTTGATGCACTGAACACCAACGACCAAAACCCAGAAGAACTGTGGGAGGATATCAAGAACATTATCCATGAAGAAAGTAAGAGATCACTAAAAAGACGAGAAAGGAAGGGAAGATCAAAATGGATGACAGAAGAGACTCTGAAACTTGCCCTTGAGCAGAGAACAGCTAAAGCAAATGGAAGAAATGAAAAGGTAAAAG
>NW_006922174.1:1254991-1268457 GCF_000298275.1 Orycteropus afer afer
ATGGATTGACACGGTGGCTGCGATGATGGGCTCAAGTATAGCAGGGATCGTGGAGCTGGCGCAGGACTGGGCGGTGTTTCGTTCTGCTGTGCATGGGGTCACTATGAGTCGGAAACGACTCGACGGCACTTAACAACAACAACATGGCCCACCAAGGGACTGGACAGCTTGCCAAGGATAGAAATAAGGTGTGTGGTGCCCTTGTAGGGTTAGGGCCACGTCACTTCTGACATCCTGCTAGACTTTACATGAGCCATCCTAGAGGGAGAAAGGGGGGAGTTCATTACGACGAAGAAGAACAGTGGGGAGAGGAGCATGCCCTTTGGACTGGGGTCCCTGTGCTTGGGCACCTCATAGACCCAGGAGACAAAGGGCTCTAACACTGCAGATGCTGAGAAGCAGTGACAACAGAACCAGGAGCACCAAGAGATGGCGTGGTCGGCCTCCTGGCCCACAGAGAGAGCTGAGCACCGCTCGCAGGAGGCTTCCTAGCAGAGTGGGGACCTTGGCAGAGCCAGGCTTGCTAACCCTCACAGCAAGAGGCTCACTGGGAGACTGGGGTGCCTCCGGCACTTACTGGCTGAGCTAAAGACCTCTGTCACACTTGCCCAGTCCAGGCAGATACCAGGCAGGCCCACAGGGCCCAAGAGGCCCAAGGTGCTGAAGGGCTGAGGGGCTGGGGGCCAGAGAGAGGTCTGTCTGCAGGCATGGCTGCAAAGAGGCTGTCCTGACCCAAGAACGGCATCCTGAGTTGTTTCTAATGCTGAATGGTAGTCTGTTCCTTCCCTAACAGGCCCTGTAACTGTGAGTATTGTATGTGAGTTCTCTGTGTTCATTGCAACAAATTACTGAACCAGTAACTTTTTGTCAGAATTGGCAAAAAGGTCGGAGAGAGGAGACACACTGGACCTCCGCCTCACAGGAGTCCGCACTGGGCTGCTGCTGGTTCCGCCTCATGAAGGCAGAGTAGGGCAGACACCCCCATGCCACTTTTACAGGATGGTTCTTGTTTAGCCTTATGTTAGTGCATGAAAACACTCAAAGACTTTTCAGTGATCTAAACACCGCACATGCAGCAAGTGAAGGGGACTGCAGTAAGAAGGGGCTGTAAGCAGGGCCTGGTTGAATCACTTCACAGTGAGGGCAGATTTACACATTAAAGGGCAAGAACGAATCATCTGTAAATCGAACATTCACGACTGCGGCCTTCCTACATTTTACCTGACCCTCAGAACAGGGGGAGCTAATTAGGGTTATGACACACACACCCCATTGCGTAAATGAGAAACTGGCTCAGAGAGGTTAAATCACTTGACCAAGGTCACACAGCACTAAGTGTGTCACCAAGTGGTGACCTTCAGACATCAGGGTCTTAAACTACGTCAACATCCATGACTAGAACGGCGTTTGGTAACAGAGATAAATCTCACTTATGAATATAGACAAAAAGATGCCAAATAAAATCTTCTAAAACCAAAAACCCAAACTTACTACCAGTGAGTAGTGAGGTTTCCGAGACAGTATCTCTACGGCAGTAAGTTGCCCCATCTTCCTTCCGAGGAGTGACTGGTGGGTTTGAACAGCCAGCCTTCTGGTTAGCAGTCAAATGCCTTAGGCACTATGCCACCAGAGCTCCTAGGAAAACAAAATCTTACCAGATCAAAATACAACAGGATATTCAAAGAAAGACACACCCGTGAGGACTTCCTTGAGGAATAAAAAGGAGCTCAAGGTTGGGAAATCTTGACCTTTCTGCATGCGCCCCACCACCCGTCTGTCAGAGTGTGGGGTCCCTGCTGGTTTGTGTGCTGCTGTGATGCTGGTCGAAAGTAAACTAAGCGGCACTTACACAGAGAACCTGCCGGGCATGGCCTCAATTGCTTACCAAAAACAGTCAATCAGAAGAACTTACATTAGCTGGCCAATCAGGATATTCTTTACTGTTAACTCCTGAGCACAGCTTGTATCTTTCCTCACAAAGCAGCCAACCCTTGGAGGGAGATTCATGATCTTAGAAAACGTCACGACTTCTATACTTGCTTATCTCTTCTACTCAGAAGAGATTGACTCAAAATACACTCTACAGTAATGCTCCTTCCTTAATGTAACAAGACTACCAATGCCCAAGCAGGATAAAAACCCAGGCATAGATTCTTGGGGTCACCAGTCCATCCATAACCGGGGCCAAGAGCATGAACGAGAAGCCTACCTCCTGGCCCACGAATGTAGCCCAGTCAAGAGGTCACAGTGGCCAGGGTGGACAGTGGCAATGGCGCTAGAACAGTGACTGGACAGGCGTTTAGGAGACAAAAGAAAGAAGACTAAAGCA
The DNA here is from genome assembly GCF_000298275.1 of Orycteropus afer afer. Lineage (NCBI taxonomy): Eukaryota > Metazoa > Chordata > Mammalia > Tubulidentata > Orycteropodidae > Orycteropus > Orycteropus afer. Next base: position 1,257,321 of record NW_006922174.1, read on the forward strand.
ATATATTCCAGGATCTAAGACTGAAAATTGATCAAGGATCAATGGTACTAAAGGACTAAGTCCAAGCTGCACTGAAGGAACTGGTGAAAAACAAGGCTCCAGGAATTGTCGGAAAACCCACTGAGATGTTTCAAGTAACAGATGCAGTACTGGGAGCGCTTACACATTCACACCAGGAAATACGGAAGACAGCTACCTGGCCAACTGACCGGAAGAGATCCGTATCTGTACCCATTCCAAAGAAAGGTGATCCCACAGAATGTGGAAATATTGAACAATATCATTCATATCACACACAAGTAAGCTCTTGCTGAAGATCATTCAGAAACGATTGCAGCAAGATCTGTCAATACACAGATGAAGCTGGATTCAGAAGAGGACGTGGAATAAGGGACATCACTGCTGATGTCAGATGGATCCCAGCTGAAAGCAGAAAATACCAGAAAGGTGTTTACCTGTGTTTTATTGACCATATGAAGGCATTCAACTGTGTAGATCATAACACATTATGAATACCACTGCGAAGAATGGGAATATGAGAACATTGAATTGTGCTCCTGAGGATCCTGTACATAGACCAAGAGGTAGTTCTTCAAACAGAACACACAGATACTTCACGGTTTAAAACCAGAAAGGCTGTGTACCAGGATTAAATCCTTCCACCATACTTATTCAATCTGTATGCTGAGCAAATAATCCTAGAGCTGGACTATATGAAGAATGCAGCATCAGGATTGGAGGAAGACTCATTAATAACCTGCGACACACAGACAACACAACCTTGCTTGCTGAATGTGAAGAAGACTCGAAACATTTACTGATGAAGATCAAAGACTACAGTATGGATTGCACCTCAATATAAAGAAAATAAAACTCCTCACAACAGGATCAATAAGCAACATCCCAATAAACAGAGAAAAGACTGAAGTTGTCAGGGATTTCATTTTACTTGGATCCATGATCAACACCAGTGGAAGCAGCAGTCAAGAAATCAGAGGGCATACTGCATTGGGCAAACCTGCTGCAAAAGACCTCTTTCAAGTGTTAAGGAACAAAGATGTCGCTTTGAAGCCTAAGGCACACCTAACCCAAGTCATGGTATTTTCAATGGCCTCACGTGCATGTGAAAGCTGGACAATGAATAAGGAAGACCGAAGAAGAGCTGATGCTTTTGAGTTGTGATGTTTAGGAAGACTACTGAAAGCACCATGGACTGCCAGAACAACTAACACATCTGTCCTGGAAGAAGTGCAGGAATGCTCTTGGAATGCTCTCCGGAATGCTCCTTGGAAGCGAGAATGGCCACTTCGTCTGACCCGCTTTGGTCATGATGTCAGAAGGGACCATTCCCTGAAGAGGGATGTCACGCATGGTAGGATGGAGGGTCAGTGAAGAAGGGGAAGGCCCTCAACGAGACGGACTGACACAGTGGCTGCGACGATGGGCTCAAGCACAGCAAGGGCTGTGAGGCTGAGCAGCACGGGGCAGGGTTTCGTTCTGTTGGACGCAGGGTGGCTGTGAGTCAGAGCCAACCCAACGGCACCTAACGACAAGAAGAAGACTGAGAACTATAATGCTGTGAACTGTCATTTAAAAAAACCTCTAAGTTTAATGCAAGGACAATGGAATTTCCAGTAGAATGTGATGTATGCATTTGGAAACGAAGTTGGTCCTAATTTCACCGGGAAGAGGAAATGTATGCAAACAACCAGTAAAATTCTCAGAAAGAGTAACGAGAAGGGACTTGGACTGACAGATAAAAATGCGTATAACGGAGCTCCAGTAACTCAGACCACGGGCTGCTGAGATCAAGACTAAGGCAAAGACAACAATGAAACAGAATAAATGGTTCGAAACCCAACTGAGGAGCACAGGAGAATTTAGCCATGATGCAAAGGGCTTATACAGAGGATACTGATTTGAGTACTGCCATGTTAACAAAAATGAGAAACAAGTAACATGTCCACTAACACGGAGACTACTGAACATTCTTATGTGGGCCAACTAGCGATGGCCACACAACATGTGGCCTACTTTGGAAAGGGGAGTCAGACATATATCTCACCACACAAGAGGCAATGTGCAGCCGGATGACAGCTAAAGATGCAAGGGGTGTGTGTGTGTGTGTGTGTGTGTGTGTGTGTGTGTCTAAAAAAAACTGTTATTGTTGTTGTGTGCCGTCGAGTCAGACCTGACTCATAGCGACAGCTCCTTGGGTTTCCAAGGCAATATCACTACGGAACTAGATTGCCCCATCTTCCTTCTGAGGAGTGGCTGGTGGGTTTGAACCGCCAGACTTCTGGTTAGCAGTCAAGTGCCTTAGGCACTATGCTATCACTGAGAAAAACAGGGGAGAATATTTTGCCATCTTTGGGTGGGGGAAGGGCCTTCCTAAACAACACACAAATCTTAGAAACTATAAATTAAAAGATTAGCAAATGGACTATAGGAAAATTTGAAATAACTGTACAGAAAGAGAAACTAAAATGCTGCAAATATAACGGGCAGACTTGAAAAACCCATGCAGCATGTAACACGGGAAGGTTCACAGCACTAACACATAGGAAGCACACACAAAAAATGATCAATCAGAAGCGGAAATGCCAAGGGCTAGGAAGAGACGCGTCACCTCAGTGACGGTCAAAGAACTTCAAATCCGAGCAGGAAACGCGTCACAAATTCAGTGGGTGAAACGTGAAATGAATGGTGGTATCCAACCCCGGTCGGCCTCCGGGCACCAGCCCCTCTCACAGCCTGCTCTGAGCACGTGCTGGTGCTTGGGTGTTGGCCAATTTAAACTTTTAATTTTATGACCTGGGAGTAGCACCTTCACCCTCAGAAACCTATTCTACAACCTTATTTACGAGGGTACACGAGGCTTACACACAGGATACTGATGTGAGTACTGCCACGTTAACAAAAATGAGAAACAAGTAACATGCCCACTACCACGGAGACCACTGAACACATTCTTATGGCCACACAACAGTGCCACAAAATGAAGGGGTATCTCTGTGTGTGGACATGAAATAAATTTATCTACATTATTAAGTAATCAGAGCACAATGATGACAGCTCTGTGCAGAAGCAGCAACTTCTGCAGAAGCCACCAGAATCTGAAGGCACCGCGAGACTCTGGGCAGGGTTCAGAGGACGGGGGCAGGGATCGGGGAAGACTCTCCTCGTGGCACACCCTGCTGCGACTCCAGGAAACTACGAAGTTCCCGCAGCATCTCCACCTTCAGCATCTCCAAGTCTTCAGACTCCACCCACCCTCCCAGGCCCACTCAAGTCCTCCCAGATCTGAGACACCTTCCTGACAACTCTGGTTCCCACTTACAACCCTCCCCTCTGAGCGGTAACAGCACCTGGAGGTGACCCCATCACCCGACAGCCTTCAGGGTATGTCCTGGGCATCAACGGCACCTCCCAGAAGTGATTTATAACAGCGTCTGGGGGTCAGACTGCACCACTGTGCTTCTCGCCTGGCCTGACGCAGGGCACTCAACTGCAATCACTGATGTGCTGGAGAGAAGAGAGCCGTTTCTGTATTCTTCATGCAGTACACACTGAAATCTTTCATCTCTCTCATCTTAAAGTGGTTCACAGCTTCATTACTGGTTTGCAGGAATTTTTATATATTCTGAGTTATGAGTTATTTTCAGATTTAGATACTGTAATATTGAAGTTTTCTGTTTCTTCTTGGGTCAGGTTTGTTAAGTTGTATCTCTCAAAAAATGTCCATTTCACATAGATTTCAAATTTATTGGCATACAGTTATATATAACATCTCCTTATTATCTTTTTAGGAGCTCTGGTGGTGTAGTGCCTAAGGCACTTGACTGCTAACCAGAAGGCTGGCAGTTCAAACCCACCAGCCATTCCTTGGAAGGAAGATCGGGCAATGTACTTCCAAAGTGATACCACCTCAGAAACCCAAGGCTATGAGCCAGATCCAACTAGATGGCAGTGAGTCTGGTTTTTTTTTTTTTTTGCTTGTTTTATTATCTCTCTGACTATACAGTGTTTATTCCTATGCCAACCAAATTTATCTTATCTAACAGGAAACAGGGATATCATTGGATACCTAATTCAGTACTTACTGTTTTTGCCATTGAGTCAATTTCCACTCCTAGTGACCCCATGTGACTAAGAACCGCCCACAGGGTTTACCAGGCTGTAATCCTGCCGGGAGTAGACTGTCGAGTCTCTCTCCTGAGGGGCCGGGTGGGTTCTGACTGCCAACTGTTTGGTGGCAACCAAGTGCTTCACTGTGGCCCCACCAGGCCTCCTTCTCTTACTATCTCTCTAATGTCTGTGAGATCCGTGATGATGTTCCTCTTGTTTCTGATATTGGTGATTTGTTTCTCTCTCACTATGTTTTCCTGTCGATCAGTCTGACTAGAGGCTTGCTAATTTCTGTTCATTTGTCCATTTTTCATTATTAATTCCCACCCTTATTTATGCGATTCCCCTTCCATTACTTGGTTTTGGTCTGTGTCTTGCTCTCTTCCTAACCTCTTCAGGTAGCAGCTTCAATCATTCATCTGAGCCCTTTCTTCTTCTCAAGCACAGATATTTAAAGGTATAAACTCCCATCCAAGCACTGCTTTGGCCGCATCACACAAATCTGGATATGTGCTGTCACTGTCATTCACAGATGAATTTTTTTTCTCATTTTCCCTGTAATTTCTTTGATCCACAGGTTGCTTAGATGAATGTTGATAAATTTCTAAATATTTGAGAATTTTCTGGGCATCTTATGGTCATTGATTCTGATTGAAAGCATTTGGTCAGAAGAAGCTGGTATCGTTTCAATCCTTTGATATTTATTAAGAAGTGTTACGGCCCAGCATGTGGTCTATCTTAGTGAATGCATCATGTGTCACTGAAGAAAATACGTAGTCTTCAGTGGTGAACACAGTCCTCTGTGAGTCAATGAGATGCAGCGGAAGCCATCTCAGCAGGCGCGTGCGGGTTCAGGAACGATGCCTCTACTCACGCCTCCATCCGTCTATCATCAGGAACAGCCCTGTTTGTCTCCAACGAAAGCCTTCGTCTTGAAGTCTGTGTCTTAGCTATCAGCCAATCGTCTCTCAGGAACAGCACTCACACTTTCGGCCACCCAAGTCCTCTCGTTGAGTGTGTGCTTCCGGCTCTGCCCTCAGCGTTAGGCTCCTGCACGCCTCTATCAGGATGTGCAATCACGGGTGCCCTCAGAGAGACGCTCAAGCACAAGACAAGCATAATCAGACAAAGAGGGAGAGACAAATAACATTTCCTTCTTCTACAAAAGTATATGTGCTTGTCAGTGGAGGCAAACACTGATCAACAGGTCCCCGAGAGGGGCCCCCAGGGAGGCCTCTGACGCCAAGTCAGGGTCCCCAGTTCCACACGGTACATGAGGCTCTGCTCCCGGCGGCCGTGGGTCTGCCTGTGACTCATGGTCCCCCACGTGTCACTGGGGCCACCAGGGAGGCCTCTGAAGCCAAGTCAGGGTCCCCAGTCACAACACAGCTCAGGAGGCTCTGCTCCCAGAGGCCGTGGGCCCGCCTGCGACTCACACGCCCCCCACATGTCAGAGGGGCACTGTGCTCCACAGCAGGGTCTGATCCTTTGGAAGCAGGTCACCAAGCCCTCCTTCGAAGCGCGCTGAGTGGGCTTGAACTTACGGTCTGCTGCTGAGCACCCACCGCATTCGCCCCTTCACCCCCAGAGACTCCCTGTCTGTGCTTCTTGTTGTGTGGCACCGACAAGCTGGTTCCGGCTCACAGCGACCCCACGTGGAACAGGAGGAAGCCCTGCGGGATCCTGCCCCATGCTCACGATCGTCACATCGGAGGCCCCGCATCAGTCTGTGCTGTGGACGTCCTCCTCTTTGTCACCGAGCCTCCACTTCACCGAGCATGACGTCCTTCTCCAGGGAGCGGTCCCTCCCGGTGCCATGACCCATGTGTGAGCTGACATTTCACCATCTGTGCCTCCACGGAGCATCCTGGCTGCATTTCTCCCCAGATGGATCTGTTCGTTCTTGGGGCGGTCCACGGTACATCCACTATTCTTCACCAACACCACAGTTCAAAGGCATCAACTGTTCTTTAAAAAGAACAGAATCAAACCAAACCCACTGCCATCGAGTCACTGTCCAGCTCTCACTTGCATATGAGGAGACTGAAAATACCATGGCTTGGGCCAGGTGCACCCAAGTCCTCAGAGTGACACCTCTGCTCTTCAGCACTTTGTAGAAGTCCTTTACAGCAGGTTTGCCCAGTGCAGTAAGTCTGATTTCATGACTGCTGCTTCCATGGGTGTTGACTGTGGATCCAAGTAAAACGAAATCCCTGACAACTTCAATCTTTTCTCCATTTATCCCGACGTTGCTTATTGGTCCAGTTGTGAGGACTTCTGTTTTCTTTATGTTGAGGTGCAATCCACACAGAAGGCTGTTGTCTTCAGTCTTCATCAGTAACTGATTCAAGTCCTCTTCACTTTCAGCAACCAAGGTTGTGTCATCAGCATATCACACAGGTTGTTAATTAATCTTCCTCCAACCTTGATGCCACACTTTTCTTCACATAGACCAGCTTCTTGGATACTTGTTCAGCACACAGATCGAATAAATATGGTGAAAGGATACAACCCTGACACACACCTTTCCTGATTTTAAACCATGCAGTAGCCCTTGTTCAGTTCGAACAACAGCCTCTTGCTCTATATACAGGTTCTTCATGAGCACAGTTAAGTGTTCCAGAATTCCCATTCTTCTCAGCAATTATCCATAACTGGTTATGATCCACACAGCCAGATGTCTTTGCATAGTCAATAAAACATAAACAAACATCTTTCTGGTGTTCCCTGCTTTCAGCCGAAATCCATCAGATATCAGCAACGATATACTTCATTCTATGTCCTCTTATGAATCCTGCTTGAATTTCTGGCAGTTCCTTGTCAATGTACCATTTTTGAATGACAAAATTTCAACAAAATTTTACTTGTATGTGATATTAATGATATTGCTCAATAATTTCTGCATTCTGTTGCATCACTTTTGTTTGGAATGGACACAAATATGGATCTCTTCCAGTAGGTTGGCCAGGTAGCTGCGTCTTCTAAATTTCTTGGCATAAATGATTGACTACTTTCAGCACTGCGTCTGTTTGTTGAAACATCTCAGTGGGTATTCCACCAGTTCCTGGACCCTTATTATTCACCAGTTCCTTCAGTGCAGCTTGGACTTCTTCCTTCAATACCATCAGTTCTTGATCATATGCTTCTTCCTGAAATGGCTGAATGTCAACCAATTCCTTTTGGTATAGTGACACTGTGTATTCCTTCCATCTTCTTTTGATGCTTCCTGCATCATTCAATGTTCTGTCTATTTAAAAAAAAAAAAAAACTCACTGCCATCAAATCAGATCTGACTAATAGCGACCCCTCCTTGGGTTTCTGAGGCGGTATCACTAAGTAGATTGCCCAGTCTTCCTCCTGAGGAAGGTTAGCAGTCAAATGCCTTAGGCACAATGGCACCAGAGCTCCTACTCTGTCTATACAATCCTCCAATACTGCAACTCAAGTCCTGAATTTTTTCTTCAGTTCTTTCAGCTTGAGAAATGCCTCTGCTAACCTACCCCAAACCTCACCAATAGGACAGTAAGGGAGTGATGTTACAAAGCAGGACAAGGAAGGGCACAGAGGAGGAGATGCAGACAGGAGCATCACCACATCTAATAGAAGGGAAGCAGGAGAGGAGCAGACTGGCCAGAGAGGAGAAGGCTAAGACCTAACTGCCTGCCCAGGGCAGCCAATGAAAGCAGCCGATGGAGGCCAGACAGCCCAGGAAGGGCTGGCTGGGGGCTGGACCAGGAGGCTATTTCAAGGTGGGAGGCACCAGATGCCCGCACCCATGACGCCAGCCTCAGGACAAAGCAAGATGTCATCCAAGGCAAGTGGGCAGGACTCAGTCCTGAACCAGAGCGTCAGTCAAGCAATACAAACCAAGAATCTCAGTGTCATCAAACGTCATGACGGAATGAGGGTGGGGCGGACAGAGGAGGGTATGATGGGAGAGCCAAATTCCCGCCTTCCCGTGCTGCAAGCCAGCAAAGATGGCTGCCCTCTGACAGTCTGCAGAAGCAACGACTCATTCAGAACATAGCAGAGTGGAAGCCGCCAGGGGACATGACTGCCTCTGGGGACAGGCCACCAGGGTGGGGCAGGACTCCTGCCTCGACTACGTGGCGAGTCACACCAGGCACAGAGGTTACTCTAACCAAATAAAGATCTGACCTGACCTAATTGAGTACGTGACGAGCCAGAGCCCTGGCTCTGCAGAGCACCTAAGGGCCCTGAGGCGCAGACAGTCAGTGTCTCCATGTGACTAGCGCTAGCTCCGAGGTGCATCCAGGCACAGGGGCGGGGCACCTGAGAGAGAGGCTGGAGAGGGAGGCCGGCCCAGGGCACACAGAGAAGGTCCGTGAGGGGAGCCAGAGAAGGTCCGTGTGGGGATCCAGGCCTCACAGGTGCGGGGGTAGAGCCTGGAGCGTGGTCGGATCTGGGTTTCAGAAGAACACACCCCAGGATCTGTGTGAAGGCCTCAGGGGTTGCTGACTGACCAGTGAAGTGCCCTATAGGGACGCTTTCTTTAGGCGAGGCTCATGCTGCTGCTCCTGCAGCCGTCGAATGGGGCCCGACTGCTGTGGGCACCGACTGCTGCGGGCACCGACTGTGTTCCCTGCACGCTGGAAGGCAGCGCCGCCCTGGAGCACCCACCACAGCTGGAGGCCACACAACCGTGACCCACGGGGCTCCTGCGGGCCGAGTCTCGGCAGCAATGCCCAGGCCTTTCTTCCCGGTGTGTCTTAGTCTGGAAGCTCCACTGCAACCTGCCCAGCATCGTGGCACCACACACGTCTCCACAGACGGACAGGTGGCAGCTGCCTGGCCGGGAACGAACCTGGGCCCCCGCACGCAAGGCAGCAGTTCTACCACGAGCCACCACCGCCCACTCACAAGATCACAGCCACCAGCAAATGGCAGATCCCACCTGGTCCCCCAACCTGGCCCACCCCAAGGCCCCAGGCACCGTTCATTCATTCCATCAGTGGGTGCAAGTCGAGCCCTCCACATGCCAGGCACTGTGCTGGAAAGGAGGCTGGAAAGAGTCAGGCTGGGGCTGCCCACAGCACCCCGTGCAGCACCCCTGCACACCACGTGGGGCCCCGTGAGGGGACTGGAAGCAGGTCCCTCCTGCCGCACCAAACCCCACCCCTGTGGCTTCCAAATCGGAGTAACTAGCCCTGCAGGGAAGGCCGCTCTGCTTCTCAGGGGAAACACGAAGAGACGTCCTGAACACGTGCAGTGATCTCTGTCACACGTGAGCTCGGCCCTGGTCGGCCTTCGGTGGAAGGCGCGCTGAACGTGGGAGAAACCACAGCTCACACGGTCAATCAGCTGCAGGTGTCCACCCAGGGCTTAGGCACCTACGAACAAGGCTGCACTCCCACAGACCCATGAGGAGGGACAGGCTCTTCCCCGATCGTGTGACGGTATAAATGACCCTCCTGGCAACTGTTTCTGCAGGATGCGGGAGCCCGAACTGCTCGAGGCACAGGGCTCCGAGCGCAGCCCCAGTGGCAGGGGCCTGCCTGGCTGCTCAGGCGAAGGACGGAACAGGAGTGGGAGGTGGCCCCGTGACCTGGCAGCTTCTCAGACGGCCTGGGACTCCAAGCTTGATGACACCTACTTGCCATCATTGCCAGTATACACCCTGTCCTCACTTATGAACATGGTTGGGCTGCAAAGGCCAGGCCTTTAGGTGAAAGTCAGTGTTACGGGGACACTAGAAAAGAACCACACCAGGTCACACAATGGGGGTGACTACAGTGTTAATTACAGTTAGATCCCATTGTTACATAACCGCCAACCACCAGGTTCACGGCCCAGCCAAGTTCACACGTGGCCTCAACCATCACAGCCAGCAGACTCTCATCCCCACCTCAGCGTTCTTTATTGCCAGACACATGTCATTAGCGCACAGAACAGTGAGAGAGACCTTTCACTATTGTTGGAAACGCACAATGTCAGATAACGAGATAGTTGATGAGTGAGGATTAGGTATCTAAGGTTTTTCAAAATCACTTCTCTGGCTTTAAGTTTTTCTTTTACCCAAACATTTTTTGCTTCTGGAAGCTTCTGGGTAATAGGAAGGAATGTGCATTTGGTGGCTTCAGGATGGCAGAAATGGCCTTCAACAGGCACTGGGCAAAGGTGGGCACCCAGCTGAGCCCAGGGAGAAAGGCGAGGGCACGGAGGCGGCCAGCTGCCTGAGCAGGCAGAACAGTGAGAGGAGAGAGTGTGGTAGGCTCCAGGTGCTGAGCCAGCGTGGCCTTGCCAGGGTGCTACCCTGGGATGCTGGCCGGGGAGAGGAGGCCCAGCAGGCAGACGGGAGAACTGTATGTGTGTGTGTGTGTGTGGGGGGGTATTGATGGCAGAGGGGATGCATGAGCAAAGCCACAAGGCGGGATGCAGCTGGAGGCCAGCTGGGGGGCAGGCGCGCGAGCCAGCAGGCAGAAGACTGGGCAGCACAGGTTTCCAAACAGAGCTGGGCTCTCATTCTGAACAAACTGCATATCATACTGCCTCTGGCTCCTTTCTAAAACCCAACACAGGGCGCTCAATGAGTCCCAGTTAGAACAAGGAGCAGGGATCTGGCGACGCTGAGACACCCGACGTGCCTGGTTATAGTGCACAGACAGGGCCCGTCCAGGAGGAAGTGGGTCACAGGACGCAGACAAGGCTCATGCCACTGTCACTGCAGCCACTGAATCGGGCCCAACTGCTGGCACCCACGTACACTGGAATGCAGTGGCCACTTGCTCAGCCCTTGGGCAGCTGGGGTCAGGGGCATCATGACACCACCACCGATGGTGCTCAGGCCGAAGTGTCCATGCAGACGCTGTGCTGACATGCGCACTGTGTCTCCTCGCCTTTCCCCACCTGGCTCCAAGCTCACGGCCAGGAGGCTTCCGGCTTCCCACTGCTCTGAGGATCTCACCTCCCAGCGGGAGCCACAACCCCGGGAGTCGAGGTCCTGGCCCCTTGGCTCGGGCTCCACAGGGCAGACTCAGGGCACCTTCAC
>NW_006922174.1:1269577-1270431 GCF_000298275.1 Orycteropus afer afer
GACAGTATCAATGAGACTCAGGGCAGTCAAGTAAGACGTCACACAGCCAGAGAGGGTGGCCCTGGTCTCTGACCCCAATCCACTGGTCCTAACCACATCTCACAGTCATCCATGGGAGGCACTGGCAAGTGTGACCATGCAGGGACTGTGTGGTGCATCTTCATGCTTATCCTCATGGGACCCTTAAAGCAAGACAAGCATCCTTGCTCTCTGAGCCACACCAGTGGGGGAGGGGAGATCCAAAAACATCAGAGCAACGCCAAGATGGCTGCAAAGGACTCACCTGCCAGGAGAGAAGAGAGTGACTGAATAGGTTCCTGGACCTCACCTGGACTCTGAATGGGGAGGGTGCAATGCCCTCTCAGCATTCTTGTCACTGAAGCCACCTGGACACCCCGACTGGGAGGAAGGGGAGCCCACTGAACCCAGCCCCACCGCCTCCCAAGCCTCCCAGCAGAAGACGGATTCTGTGCATGACACTCCACCAGAAACTGATGTCGTAGCCACGTGAGAGCAGACAGACGGCTCTCTCCCACAGTCCTGAGAGCTCCGAAAGGAGGAGGACAGGGGGCTCCGGGGGCTCCTGTCAGCCGGGCTCACAGGCCACAGACGGCTGCAACCACCATCAGGAGGACACACAGCAGGGTGTGTCGCACCCCAGGCTCTGGCCGCACGTGACATTCTAAAAACCTGAAAGGCAAATGTCTAAGAAAGAATCAGAAATTAAAACAGAGGTGCATTTCATGCCAAAGGCAGGGTCACAGCTAATTACTACCTCCCTTTATATGAGATAAAACACATCGCTAAAAATCAAGTTCAGTACCTGCTGTCAAACACCCCTGCACCACAAAGCA
>NW_006922174.1:1270901-1279417 GCF_000298275.1 Orycteropus afer afer
TTTTACATTTTTTACATAATTTTAGCTCAGAGAACATACTCAATTCACTCACAGTGGGGAAAACAAATCTTACTAAAATAGAAGTCACTTTGCTACTGAAGCCCAGAAAACGGTTCTACGGTGCCACCTGGGAAGTTCCGAGAAGCCCTCCCTGCACCGACAGCACTCAGCCCTTCCTCTCGGCCCAGAGTCTCTCAGGATGCAGCCCCTTGGCGGCCGGGCGCCTGCACTGCTGCACCATTCCCGCCGGTAACTCCTACCACCTGCCCAGGAGTCTCACCGCAAATGTACACCGTGGTTTGTAGGCCCCACCCAGCTGTACCTGAGATACGCAGGAGCTCAGCAGGGGCAGGGGTACATGGCACACCTAGGGGTAAGGCCGGGCCAGCCCAAAGCCAGCCCCCAGTGTCCCTTACCTCCTGCCTGGCCTCACTGGCAGCCACCTAGACAATGGGACCATATTAAACATAGAGAGCTCTAGGTGTCAATAATGAAAGGACAAGTGAGTGACCCAGGTACAAATGGGCAAAGGAACTGAAAAGACATCTGTCCAAAGAAGATGCACACATGGCCACAAGCCTGTGAGAAGCTGCCCCACATCATTAGCCAGGGGCGCAGCTCAAACCCACGGGAGACCCCACTTCCCACCCACTAGGACGGCTGTGGTCCAAAAGCTGGGGAGTCCAGGGCCCTCGTGGATCACTGGTGGGAACAAACACGGTGCAGCCGCTGTGAAAAGAGGTGGGGAATCCAGGGCCCTGGACCACTGGCGAGAACACATGGTGCAGCAAAATGGCAGCCACCATGTAAGCAGGCAGGCGGCTGCTCGGACACTCAACACAGCGTTCCCATACGACCCAGAAATTCTACTCCTAGGTTAGACCCAAGGGCCCTGAGAACACATGGCCACACAAAATCTTTTACACAAATGTTCACAGCAGCATTCTGCACAAAAGCCAAAAAGTGGAAACCGCCCAAATACCCACCAACTGATGAAGGGATAAACAGAATATGGCATATCCATAAATGGAATATTACTCAGCCATGAATGAGAAATACAGTATGGACACATGCTGTAACATGAGGAACCTTGAAAACATTTTGCTAAGTGAAAGAAGCCAGACACTAAAGGCCACATGTCATAAAATTCTATTGACATGTGATGTGCAGAGCAGGTACATCCACAGGGCAGAGGGTACATTACTGGTGGCCAGGGCCAGGAAGGGATGACTGGAGGCAGTGTTTCCAGCTGGGGTGACGGATGTGTTCTGAAGTTGACTGTGACAGGTACACAGCTCTGCGAACCACACACTTAAAACAGGGGCTTGTACAGTATGTGAGTTACACATCCATCACAGTGTTCACAAACAAAGAAGGGGGTCCTGGATAAGGATGTGGGGGACTGCGATCACCCCTGTGGCTTGTGGAGGAAGGTGGGCTGGGAAGCGGAGACCCTGTGTCTTTGGGAGGATCAGGGTGGACACAGGATGCAGCTTTGGATTTGCGCCAACAAGAGTGGACCAGCCCTGCCGAGGGCCTCTTAGAGGATTTGGATGGAGGCCCCCTAGGAAGGCTGGATGGCAGGCAGGTAATGAGAGGCCTCCCTGAAACCCCCAAGCTTCAGTTACTCGAATTCAAACACCTGAAGAGACTTGATGCAAGCGGTGTGTTGTCAGCCTGTTCTTGTTTTAAACGCTGAAGGGCATGTAGGTCGGCACGCTCCACAGCCAAGAGGCCTCTGGGGACACTAGGGCCCACGGATGTCCCAGATTCCCGTGCACGTTGCCCCCCATACTCACAGGAACTGGGGGTGCACCAGCCCCCACCAAGCAAGAGAAGGGGCTGCAGGGCATTTTATGGCTGGATCCCACCAGGGCAGGGGCCTCCAGCCCACATCCCAGCCGCACTTAAACACCAGCACCCTCTCCAAGTAGGTCATTTTGGGAAGCTGTCACAAGGAAATAACCCAACATGCAAACAAAATATTTAAGCATAAAATGGTCACTGCATTTATTAAAAAAACAAATATACAATCGAAATGTCTAATCACAGGGAACAGACTGAATTACGCTGAGTTACATTCGTTTGCCGCTACCGGGAAAAACCCGACATTTCAAAGCCCACAGAGAGGACGGTCAAGTACAAACTCCTCTGTGCCCAACACACACACACCCCCACCAGAGCTGTGCTATTTGTTGGTTGCTCACAGGGTCTAATTATACTGTTTTTTCCTTCGATACCATTGATCCCATGGCCAATGCTGCCCGGCGTTTAATTAAAGAAAGGGCTACCCCTGCTTCATGTTAAAAATCTAAACCTTTTTAACAAATTAGCAGCTCGAGGTTACTGTACATGCTTTCAGCTGGAACCACTGGCAAGGTGCCCGCAGCCTCCCATAATTCCAGCATCATACACAGATAGATGTTTAATTCCAGAACCAGGCAAGAGCCCCAGCCGTATCCTGTTAGCGGTCTACCTCCAGCCCCACCATCCCTTAACAGGCAGACGTGTATGCAGACTGGTGTCTGTGCGCTGGCATGGAAATGGTGGCAGGCAGCCACACAGGGCACCTGAGCTAACTTGGTACCATTCCCAGGTGTGTGGCTCTGACCCTCTGTTGTCACAACCTCTTCCCACTTGATGCCTCCCACACGCGGAACTCCATGCCCACCTCCTCCACACTTGTCACCAGCGTGGACCAAACATCCAAGGGGAGGCACAGGGAGGGGCATCCCTCCAACACTCTGGCCTCCTTCTTCTGGGGCTCTGACACCATCATGCTTGATGCCAAGGTCCAGTCAGGCCAGACAGGAGACTGGGCACAGCACAGACAGGCTGCAGACAGGCGTGGCACTTGGTGGTGGTGGTGGTGTTTTGCCATCGAGTCGGATCCGACTCACAGAGACCCCTCCTTGGATTTCCAAGGCGGTATCGCTACAGAAGGGCTACCCCTACTTCACATTAAAAATCTAAACCTTTTTAACAAATTAGCAGCAGGAGTGAGAGACTGGCACAGGTCAGAGCAGGGGGCTCGCTGGCCTACAGGGCAAGAAAGCTGAGTGCCTGTGGGCAGGAGGCTTGCTGGCAGAGTGGAGTGCACCTACGGCAGAGCTAAAAGAGCTTTGTAACGCTTGCCAAAGCAGGGCCAAGAGCCAACAGGCCAAGAGGGCAAGAGCCGAAGAGAGGCGAGCCTGCGGGCACAGACGAGGGGAGACTGTCCTGATGGAAGAACTGTGTGCTGGGCGCTCCCGAACCTGAAGCGTAGTCTGTTGCTTCTCTAATAAACCCCTAATTGTGAGCATGGTCTGTGAGTTCTGTGTGGCCACTGCAACAAATTATCAAGCCCAGCAGGGAAGCAGTGAGGCAGTGGGAGGGACGGCTGGTGTCAGAGTGGGTAAGAAGGCTGGAGGGGCAGCACGGCTGATCGCCTCACAGGAACCGGCCTCCGGCTGTTGATGCTGCTGGCCCTCCTCTCTCCCTGTGAAGCCTCCGCATCCTTTCTGCAGAGGGGCTCTGCAGCCAAGTGGGGAAGTGATTCCTTCCAAAGCAACAGGCATAGATTCTAAAGGGGGCACGGCGGCAGGCCTGCCAGAGCAGCCAGAAGGGAGGGGGGAGGGAGGACCCCTCCCGAGATCCTCATGAAAGAACGAGAACAGAGGGCATTAGTAGCTACAAGAGGAGGAGCCAAAGGGAGGCTTGAGAACAGCCCCCACTTACACCCTGGGTGAAAGGGATCAGTGCTGTGCTACAAACCACCGCTCGGTGGCCGTCTGCTACGGTTCAGAGGCTCTGCGTTACTGTGAGGCTGGAAGCTATGCCCGCGGGATCTCAAATCCCAGCGCGGTGGCCACGTGTCAGCAGAGCGTCCAGACTCAGGGAGACCACGGAGAAGGCCTGGTGAGCCACTTCCGAAAACCAGCCAACGACCTCACAACCGGACCCTGTCCACACCGAGCCCCTGGGCCGGAGGGCACTGGACACACAGCCCACACGGCGCCGGGCGGGGAGCCCCTGGGCCGGACGGCCCTGACACACAGTCCATGCAGCACCAGGAGATGAGCTCCTGGGCACCAGATACACAGTGGCTGCACCCGTGGACTTGAGCAGCCCGATAATCCTGACAGTGGGCAGGCAAGCCTGGACTTGAGCAGGCCGGATCCTGACGATGGGCGGGGCCAGACAGCCCGTACCCCCGCTATACATGGCCTCACCACCTGAGCCAGCGACATGGCAACAGCAACAACCCCATGGTATAAACAGGAAGGCAGGAGGGGCAGCTGGTCAGCGGAGGCAGAGAGGAGAGGCCACAGAGACTGACTCGTGGGCACACCTACAGACAGCACTGCAGGCTCCGTGCAAGGCGTTCACCTCACAGGACATCTGACCAACTCCCAAAGGTCACCCGCATCCTCGTCACAAAAGAGGGAAAGAGACTCAGCGCCTGACTCGGTGCCGAAGCCCGGACCACCACCCTTGACGTGTGTCAGGTGGAGAAAGTCTAGGGACGTCGTGGTCAGCATCTCAGGAGACGACGAGATGTGGAGATGAGCTGAGGAACCGAAGTCGAGGAGCTGGGTGAATCAGCAGAGAAAAGATTCCAAAGGAGGTTGATAAATGCCCTTGGGGAACCACGCTGGCTGAGAGGTGGGAGAAGGGAAACCAGAGCCCCGCAGGATAATCAGAGATGGGAGGCGGGAGAACGTGGAGCCTGGGAAACTGGGGAAAATCTGCAGGGCACATTAACTGGTACAACACACTTCCAAGGCCACAAAGAAAGACTGAGGAGAGCCGACCCTCAGGCAGAACAGGCCTGAAAATGGACTCAGAGAGCAATGCCACGAAGACAGCTCAGGACCAGGCGATGGCCAGCCCTGCGGCATGAGGTCACCATGAGCCGGAGCCGGGCCAACGGCGCCCCGGGACAACAGCGAGAGAAAGAACCCCCAGTGCGTTCCGGAGCCGGGCCAACGGCGCCCCAGGACAACGGCGAGGACAAAGAACAGCCAGTGCGTTCCAGAGCTGCCTGCCAGCCCCACGTCATACACCCGGGTGGTGCTGTGGACACACGGCTTGGCAGCCCAGAGGAAGAGCTCAACACATGGCTGTGGAGACAGTGAACGTCGTAAGGGTCGGCTTCCTGACCCATCAAACCAGAAGCTCAGCCCCTTCCAGTTCTCCAGCACCACTGGGCAAACGGGGCATCCATGATGACCCCCAAAGACCAATTTCAGCAACGCAGGAAGGAGAGGTCAGATGAGAAGGGAAAAGACTCTTACAGGCGCTTCTGAATCTCAACCTGAAGCTCACAGCAGCTGCACCCTTCAAACCGGGTGTGGCATGTTGACACTCCATGGCCAATAAAGGCAACAACCCAACAGGCCAGGGCCAGGGCCAGCCAACCAGGCATGCAAACATGAGTATGAGTGCCCAGGCACCCCACGTCCAGGACAGATGTGTCCCCAATGTTCGAATGTCTCAGCCGCACACCTGCATGGTGGCTGATTTACATGTACCTGGAAGCAGGTGCCTCCCACCTGCTCTCACCTGCTCTCAGCATCCGGAGCCTCTGCTCAGACCCCAGGCACCTCTGTCACCCTTGGCCCACTCTCAGCAGCTCAGCAATGTGACAGGGCATCAAGGGAGGGAGATGGAAAGGAGGCAGCGGGGAGAAAACAAAGGGCCACTCGTCAAGGCCATGTCGTTCCTTGGCCTCTGGCTTTCCCACAACCCTCTCCCTGCTTCACTCCCAGTCTCGAAAGGCCTTCACGGCACCACGTTGTCCACAGCAAGGCAGAGCTGCAGAGACATTGTGTTGCCAACAGGAGCAACGCTGGGGGTGAAAGTGCCCAAACGGACTGCCTTCACACCCACCAGAGCCCGAGGAGCAGGGCCCCAGAAGGCCCTTCCCCCAGGACACAGGACGGAGAGCTCCCCGCAGAGGTAAGGAGAACACTGGGCTGGGCGCCCAGGACACAGGTGGCCAGACTGGGGTTCTCACTCCAGAGGAGCTCACAGTGGAGCCAGAAACCCTGAGGGGGCATCACACGAGGCCAGCGGCAGAGGTCAGCCGGGGCCGAGAGAAAGTGGGTTCTGTTAGGGGCACGCGGGTCATCCTGCTCATGGGCATCAAGGCTGAAACCGGATAGATGGACAGCACAAATGCCAAGGGCAGCCAGGTCGAGGGGAGCAATGCCCTCCCAGTGCGGAGCCGGCCGGCACCTCCAACAGTAGCTCCGCCCACCCAGGAAAACAGGCCCCCAAACAAACCTATGACAGTGCTGAGCACAGACAGAAAGACGGATGAGCTCTAAGCCTTCTGCCGAGCCTCCCAGAACAAGCACGGGAGGATCAGGGCCTGAACCAGGTGAGCAGAGAAAGGGCAGGTCCGATTCAGGGCTGCAGCTCCAGCCCGGGCAGCCTGGGCAGCTGGGGCCTGGGAGGCTGGGGCCTGGGGGGGGCCGGGACCTGGGGAACTGGAGCCCAGGGAGCTGGAGCCTGGGGACCCAGAGGGCTGGATCCTAGGGGGCTGGGGCCGGGGGGGCTGGGAAGGTCTACGAGGAGGTGGAGGCCCTTCCTCTCTACCACTTCTCCCAGCCACTCTGCAAGAACAAGCCAGCAACAGTTCAACAGACATCAGGTGGCAAGGATGCCCGCAGGCTCCCTGGAGGTGACCCCAAGAACCATGAGCCATCAGCACCACAGGAACACAAGTGACACCTCTGGCAACCATCAGGTCTTGGCAGCTGCAGCCTTGAGGGGAAGCAAGGGGCTGCCACGCTGGCCAGGCTGCCAGCAGCTTCCTCCTCCAGGCCCCGGCTTGTCTGAGGAAAAGACTCCTGTCTTCAACAAACGTTGCACATCCAAAAGGCTGGGGCGCAGGGAGAAGGCCTCATGGCCACAGCCTGTCTGTGCCTCCAGCTCCTAGAAGCTTGACATTCGGGATGGAGATGTAGTGGGCATGTTGCCCAGGAAACACCTAAACCCACAGCTGCCCCATGCAGGCCTATGCATCCTCCTCGCCACCAACGGCACTCAACCGAGAGCTACAGGGTCGCTAGGTACCCACAGGCATCGTGTTCCATCTGAAGATGCACTGAGGGACTCGTCCTCACTACAGAGGTGCAGGCCCAGGCTTCTCACACCAGACCGTGACGCTGCCAGGATCAGAACCCACCCACAGCAGGGCCAGAGCGCACTGACCTCAGACAGCCTGGACGCACAGCTGCCTTTCTCAACCCCAGAGGCCATAACATGCCCGCTTACCTGGGCCAGTGGACACAGCCCGGCCTGCTGGGAGTATGTGTGAGGCCCTCACAGAAACGGGTTTCTGCAGATGGGGCAAGGGGTGGACCATGTTCTGAGGGTCACAGGATGGAGAGCCCACATTCTACTGCCCAATGTGACCCAGCAAGTGACAGAGGCAGGAACACAGGGAGAGCATGATGCCATACCCGTGTGACCCAGTGAGCAACAAGGGCGGGGACATGCTGACAGCGTGACACCGTGCCCCTGATATCCAGCGAATGATGGAGGTGGGGATATGGTTAGAGCATGACACTGTGGCCGTCTCCCCAGTGGGACGGCAGACTTCTCTGAGGACAGGGCCGCCTCTGCACCCCACATCCCAAAGCCAAAGTCAACAGGTGCATCTCCTTCATTATAGTCTTATAGCAGACTCTGCAAACCATCAAGTCACCCTTTAAGGGTACAATTCAGTGGACTTCCCTAATTCTCAAGGCTGTGCAACCATCACCATCTGATTCCAGAATACCACGCCACCCCCCAAGGAAAGCCCTACCCACCACAGCAGTTACAGCCTGCCCCCAGCCCTGGCAAGCACTCATCTATCTTCAGTCCCTATGGATTTGCCGGTCACTTTGCACTAATGGAATCACACATACATGCACGTCCTGCTACAAACACACTGGGCATGGCGTCCGTGAGGCTCAGCCATGTCGCAGTAGAATCAGGAGCTGAATGGTTGTGGGGATGGGCCACATTGTCTCTCTGCTCTTAGGTCAACAGACTCCTGGGTTCTTTCCGCTGCTCGGCTAACATGAATGGCATTAGTAGGAACTTCCGTGCACGAGCTCCCATGCAGAGCCGCGTCTTCCCGTCTCCCAGTGTGTATCCCCAGGACCAGGATCACTGGCTCACAGGGCTGAACGCTCTGAGGAACTGCCGAACTGCTCTCCAGCACAGCTCCACCATTTACAACGCCGGCCGCAGCGAACGGGACCCCAGCCTCTCCAAATCCTCACAAACACGGGCTCTCCCCGTCTGGTTCCAGCCACCCCAGCATGAGTGAGTGTGTGAAGCTGTCGGCGGGGGCTGGTGTACTGCTCAGATGCAGCACAGCTTCCAGGGGAGCTCCAGACCGTGCAGACAGGAAGAAGAGCCGGGCAGGAGACCCCCACATGAGCCAGCAAAGCCCCAGGGTCACAATCCCATCACACATGGGGCCCCGGGGGAGGAGGCCTGACTCAACAACAACTGACAAGGAGGTGGGACGGGGA
>NW_006922174.1:1280037-1281718 GCF_000298275.1 Orycteropus afer afer
CCCCACCACAGGGTCATAGCATACCTGTGACCACAGATGAGGGAGCTACTGCTCCAGGAACAGGCTGTGTGGACAAACGCAGACGAGAGAACCAGTGCTCTGGGAGCAGGCTGTGTGGACGAGCGTAGAGGAGGGAGCCATTGCTCTGGGAGCAGGCTGTGTGGACAAACGCAGACGAGAGAACCAGTGCTCTGGGAGCAGGCTGTGTGGACGAGTGTAGATGAGGGAGCCACTGCTCCGGGAGCAGGCTGTGTGGACAAACGCAGACGAGAGAACCAGTGCTCCGGGAGCAGGCTGTGTGGACGAGCATAGATGAGGGAGCCGTTGCTCCGGGAGCAGGCTGTGTGGACAAACGCAGACGAGAGAACCAGTGCTCTGGGAGCAGGCTGTGTGGACGAGCATAGATGAGGGAGCGTTGCTCCGGGAGCAGGTTGTGTGGACGAGCGTAGATGAGGGAGCGTTGCTCCGGGAGCAGGTTGTGTGGACGAGCGTAGATGAGGGAGCCGTTGCTCCGGGAGCAGGCTGTGTGGACGAGCATAGATGAGGGAGGCACTGCTCTGGGAACAGACTGTGTGGACGAGCGCAGATGAGGAAACCGCTGCTCTGGGAACAGGCTGTATGGACGAGCATAGATGAGGAAGGCCCGCTGTCCTTGGGCTGGTCAGCTTTCTCCAGATGTTCCCCAGACACCAAGCACAACTGAGCGAAAATGTCCTCATCAACTGTCACTTACCCGAACTCACCCAAACCAGCATGACTACCAAGAATAACTCAAACAAGGGTGGGACTGTGTGCACAGGCCCCTAACACAGAGGTCACGTGAGCAAGTGAGTGGGAAGCGTAGCCGGCGGCATGCTCAGTGGTGCTGACAGAGCGTGGCCTCGCACTTTTGCACACAGCCGTCCATTCTGTCTTCACCAGAGTGCTTTTGTAATTGTAGAATATATGTAACACTGCTTTGCCATTTCAACTACCACAAGTGCACAACTCAGCACCATTAACTACATCCTCCGTGTGGTGCAGCTGCCACCACCTCCTGTTTCCAAGTTCCCTCCTCACTCTTATCTGCAGGCCTCTGGGGAGGAAATGGAAGGTCCCCAGCAGCCGCAGGCCCAGCCAAAGCTTATTCCGCTAGAGAGAGTCAGAGGCGGAAGGCCACAGGCCACTCGGACCCACCGTGTGCTTCTCACTCCGCCGGTTGCCTGCCATGTGCTTCTCACTCCGCCGGTTGCCTGCTTCCAGCATCTCTCAACCACCCAAACAGCCCAGGGTGAGGGTCAGAGGTCAGCTTCATCTGGCCCCAGCACCCAGCCCAGGACAGGAGACCTGACACAGCTGCTCCATGGCAGAGAAGGCCGGGGCTCCCACCCACAGCAGCTCCGGGAGAGCCAGTAGTGCCGCTGGCCATCCCCACGAGATGGGGTCTAAGGCTGGGGTCCCCAACAACCGTATGTTGAAATCCTAACATATAATGGAAAATGCGACCCTATTCAGAAAGACTGTAACGAAATGTGCAAAGACCTGGAGTTAGAAAACCAAAAGGGAAGAACACGCTCAGCATTTCTCAAGCTGAAAGAACTGAGGAAAAAATTTAAGCCTCAAGTTGCAATACTGAACGACTCTATGGGCAAAATATTGAATGATGCAGGAAGCATCTAAAGAAGATAGAAGGAATACACAG
>NW_006922174.1:1284579-1288119 GCF_000298275.1 Orycteropus afer afer
GGTGCCACCCGAAAGCCCCGCGGAGGAGGCAGCAGCGGGAAAAGGCTGAACTGCCTCCTGAGGGGATTTCTGTCCAAGGTGCTGACGGACCGCGGCTGCTCTTGGCCCAGCCCCTGCACAGGGCTCCCCCAGCGCAGAGAGCCCCCGGCTGGCTCTGGAATCAGGAGCTGGCTGAGTTGCCCTTGATGGGGCGGCACTCACGTTCACAGTGGACCTGCTTTAACAAGATCCTCTGCGGTCACACAGGCATGGACTGGTTCGAAATCACCCTAAATGTCAGACCCCCCAAAGCTTTCCCCGGGAACTTCTAGGACATCAGTCTGCCAATTCCTCCCCCGCGTCCTCCATTCTCAGCTGGGAATGTGTCGCCCGGAAAGAGGGACCGCTGTCGGGAAGGTGCTTCGGGGTCCTCCCACTCAGGGCTCATGCAGAGACCCACACACACACACACACGTTCTACTGCCTGCACCCACCACCTCCCGAGGTGCCTGGGAAGTGCCTTTGTAGTACATACTCGATAGTGTTTTGTGGGTAAGTGTCTACATGGAACTGACCTGTTTTTCCTTCCAAACCCCATTTTCCTCCCTGAAATGAGTGGGTGTGCCCTCCAAACACAAAGAGGCACCAGGCTTGGCAGCATCAAGAATAACCCAGGGTCACTCTGTCCACCTTGCAGTGCAGGACTCTTGAGTGCTAAGTGCAGAAAGGTGCCACCACCGATCCTTGTGTCCTGGCTTAGACTCACCTCCACAGTTCCCTAGGGTCGGGGAGATGAGGCTGGGGGGCGGGGAGGCCTCCACAGTTCCCTAGGGTCAAGGAGACAAGGCAGGGGGGATGGGGGAAGGCCATTCTAAGGAGAAAAGAAGACCACAAAAAGGCAGGAAAGAATCACAATGCCTAGGGCTGACAGTTCCCAAGGAGCTAGAGATAGTTTTAAACAGAAATGGAGAAAAAGACAAATCCTATAGACCAAACCAGATCGATAACTTAGAACAGATGCCGTGGTTAGTGGCCGGCACATTGGCTCTGACACACGGAGACTCCATGCACAAGATGAACGCTGGACAGTGCTGGGTCCCGTGTAGCTTCACGATCATTGACGCACTGGGGTCCACTGTTTGGCTGCTGTGACATCTATCTCATGGGGGAGTCCCTAATTAACAACCAGAGATGGGGACAATACGCGGGCTTATGCTGCTTTACCCAGACTTTAGATGGAAGGGTGAGGTGACACGATGGGTGGGAATTGCTTTGAAAGACCTGAGCAAGGGACAAGACCCAGGAGAAGGGCCAGGGAGACAGGCGTCATGCCGGCTGAAGGAGACAGCTGGGCCTGGTCGGGGGTATCTGACAGCACACGGTGCTCTCTCCACCTCGGCGTGTGTCTGAAACATTTCAGAAGACAATCTTTTAAAGCCCGAGAGATGAAACCTTCCAACAAGATGGGTCATGCTCCTATTTTGGAAAAGTCCCTCTCTGATGAGCAGAGGCTTTGCCACCGTGGGTGGATAACTCCTCAGACCTCTGCATTGTGTCCACTCATAGGGCCAGGCCTCAGACGGAGCTCGGCGGCCGTGTCTGACACTAACCGTGCACATGAGTGAATAACCTGGCACCCACAGGCCCCATGAATGGCTCCTCAGACCTCTGCAGTGTGTCCGCTCACAGGGCCAGGCCTCAGACGGAGCTCAGCAGCCATGTCTGACACTAACTGTGCACGACACCAACAGTGCACATGAGTGAACAACCTGGCACCCACAGGCCCCATGAAGGGCTCCTCAGACCTCTGCAGTGTGTCAGCCCACAGGGACAGGCCTCAGACAGAGCTCGGCAGCCGTGTCTGACACTAACCATGCACATGAGTGAAGGGTGCTAACTCCACGTCTAAGTCGCTCAACGGTTCTCACCGGAAAAGCTCAGCAGCTACCACTGGTTACACTCGCTATTAATCAAACCAACCCAGGACCAGCTCATGATGCACGTGGGCTGGTCACACAGACACGTCACAGGAGGAAAGTGGGTGGCACTCAGCTGCCTACAGACCCCCCACGGCCTTTGTCTGGCAGCAGCAGCTCACGGCAGGACACTCACTTCTCACCTGGACGGATGGGTATCTGCAGAGCGCCCTGTCCTTGAAGACAGATGTCCTTCCCCCGCCCCACACCAGCCCCCGGGAGCCCTCGGCTGCATCCCGTGCCCTCAGGCTGCCTGCTGCCTGCAATGTGACTGTAGCAGGTCAACAGTCCTCGTGGGGACGTCTCCTCGCAGCGCTCCCTTCCCAAGAGCTGTGACCAGTGCACCTTCAACACAAACAAGAGTGATGGGCCCCACAATCCCGAGCCTGCAACTGGTACCTGATCATCACTCTATCACTTTCAAATAAAAGAGCCTAATATTTTGAGGATAATGATTTTAAGGAACTCGACACTCTTCGCATGCATTCTTCATCGGGTGACACAAAACTGTTATCTCGCTGAGATTACTGTAAATCGCTACAGGAAGAGCCGGCTTGCATGAACAATTAAATGATAGATATGATAAACCAGACTTATAAGCTTTATGTTCCTATAACATAAATTCCTTCAATGATTTAACTCCACAGAGCCACGAGCGGCTCCCCAGATGCGCGATCCGTGGACCTGCGGCTCCCCCTACAGCATCTCACAAAAACCTCCCGAGCCGGGAAGGAACCGCGCTTAATAAAAGCTCTAATAGCACTACGGTAACCACAGCAACTGGTTTCAAAAATGAATAATAGCTCTGTTAGGTGCTTCATTAAAATTTTTCAACCAAAAACTGCCCTTAATCTTCTCAATGGAACAAAAGACTTATTCAGAAGACATGGAGGCGACTGGGAGTCCCGTCAGATGCAGCACGCGCCTAAGCCGAGGCAGAGTGCGTCTGCAGATCTAATCAGCAACGGGAGGGGGCCTTATCCTGAGCAAGCAATTGGAAGTCTGGAGACCCTGCTGGGTTCTTCTCTCCTTAACCAACACACTGAAGGCCGTCCTCGTCTCACAGAACGTCTCTGCCTGAACATGACCCAGCTCAACAGCAGCGGCCCAGGCAGCGCAAGCCACGGGCAACTGAGCCCCCAGAGGCGGGGTGGAGGGCCAGGCCACATGGGCCGCAGGCGCGGGGAGGATGCTGCTCTCCCAGGGCTCCGGGCTGGAGCACTCGAGCATCGGGATGTGTCTGGAGGGTTCTGGAGGCCACCTCTAGCTCACTTTCTTCGAGAGGGAATGCAGTGTTCTTGGCATGAGCTCAGTGTTCTTGGCATGAGCTCTCAGCTTGCAGCCAGTGCTCCCTACTCGGGAGCCAGGACATGGCTCAGGTCACAGCCCCACCTCGCTGCAATGTCCCTGAGGGGCAAGGTTACCACTACACCCTGAAGCAGGCCATCCACGATGCCCCGGCTGCCCCACTGCCCATCCCACACCCCCCATGACTTCTACCAACCTTCAAACCTCCTCCCCTTCCAAGCTCGTTCCCGTCCCACCTCCCTGCCGAGCTTTCAGCAGCTGGCCCACCTGGACAACT
>NW_006922174.1:1289809-1290779 GCF_000298275.1 Orycteropus afer afer
TTCAGACCCTGCTTACCTCTCTTCCCCTTGTAATAAACCAAACAACCCAACTCACTGCCGTTGAGTCAAATCCAACTCACAGTGACCCTCACTGCATTTCCAGAGCTATAAATCTTTATGGAAACAGACTAATCGATCTACCATGGAGCAGCTGGCGGCTTTAAACCACCAACTGTTTGGTTAGCAGCCAAATGCCTTTACCACTGCACCACTGGCGCTCCTTTTCAGGGATCACAATGGCCCTTTCCTCTCAAAATGGGAAAATGGGTGGTACATTACAGGGCCTACAGAGAACTTTGCACAAGTCCCTAGGAGCCAGCCAGAGCACAGGGCCCAAGACCCCTCACTTCTAAGTAGTGGGAAGGTATCCCCTCAAAGGTGATGGCATCATGTACCTAGACAGCAGGGGTGCTTTGAGGGACTCACTAATGAATGCTTAGTTGGGGACCTGTCCACAACAAAGCCCAAAGTCTACCAGGCCCCTAAACAAGCAGCTCCCAGGATGGAGTAGCCAGCATGGTCTGGGCTGAGGCCAGTCACTTCACCCCACTGCCACCTGTACTTCTGCAAGACAGGCTCATGATCATATAAAAGTGCACATGACAACAGTGCCCACACGCGTGCTGGCTCACAGGATCCACGGTCTCAGCACACCCCTCCTGCCGTGGCTGCCCACAGGGTGTGCAGTGTGTGGTGTGCAGTTGTCCTGGGTGTGCACTGCCCGTGGGTGTGGGGGGTGCGGCTGTCCTGGGTGCATACTGCCTGCGGGTGTGTGGGGAGAGTGACCGTCCTGGGGGAGCACTGCCCACGAAATGTGGGGGTGTGGCTGTCCTGGGGGAGCACTACCTGCAGCGTGTGAGGTGTGGGATGTGTGGCTGTCCTGGGTGCACACTCCCTGTGGGGTGTAGGAGGTGTGGCTGTCCTGGGTGCACACTGCCCGTGGGATGTAGGGGGGTGACCGTCCTGGGTG
>NW_006922174.1:1297044-1302304 GCF_000298275.1 Orycteropus afer afer
AGGGAGGAGATTGCCCAGTCTTCCTTCCATGGAGTGGCTAGTGGGTTTGAACCGCCAACCTTCTGCACTGCACTATCAGCCCCTGACCAACACACTCAGACCCCCTAAAATCATTTCCGTCTGAACCCCGAACATCAAGGCTCTGATCCCCGAACAGGAAGGAGAGAAGGAGCCTCGGCAATCCACCCAGAGCCTTAGGAGGCCTGGCCCGCCGCAGCCCCTCACGGTGAGTGACAGGCGCATCTGCCCCACCTCGGGCCAGCAGGCCGCTGTGAGTGCTTAGTGTGCAACTCCGGCTTCTGTAAATTATGCGGAGAGGTCTTCTTCACCGAGCTTCCCTGGCCTCGCGATGCAACATGAATGTGGAGCAACGTGAAATGGAGCTATTTTCTGCTGTTAAGTCGCTGGAAGCTGTTCCGTCTCTGATCAGCAGCGCCCTCAGAGACGCCTCATGAATGTCCGGGCTCATGGCTGAGCAGCTCCAGCAGGCTGTGGGGCACGGGCGCCCCGCTCTCCCACACCACGAACAGGCTTCCAACCGCGAATCTGGAAGACACCTGCGTTCCACCTGGGCTCAGTCAGGGCTCCTCCGTGCCCTCTACTGTAGGACCTCAGTGAGGTACCCCCCTCCCGGGTGAGCCCAGCCCAGGCCACAGGTAACCAGGAAACTGCACGAGACAGGAGCACGAGCCACCCCACTCTGGACGGAGGGGAGAGCCCGAACCAAAGGCATAACACACAAACAAACCAAACCCAGGAAGAGAGGTGTCAGCTGGCTGAGGGCTCCAAGGTGGGCAGCGGGGAGGCCCGGCCTGACAGAGGCACTGAGGATGTGGGGTGAGGGCCTCCAGGGAGTGGCAGGCTCTGCTCTGGGTCTGTGGGCTCCTGGGGGTGCAGCTGGCAGTGGCCGCCTCTGAAGCAGAGGGAGCACCAAGGCTCAGCTGAGGTTGTTCTGAGCATGAAACGAGTGGAAGATATGAGACTGGTACATAGGAAACACACATGCCACAGCAGGGTCTGCGTGTGCACGTGGACAGGTGTGCCCATGTGCCTGTGTACATGTGTGAATGTGGACATGAGGGAGGTCTGTGTGTGTGTAAGTATGCAGACATACATGCACCTGTCTTTGCATGTGTGTACACATTGCAGATGTGAATGCCATGGCAAGGTCTGCGTATGCACACAGACATGTACACGTGTGTGTGTGTGTGTGTATGTGTATGCTACCTAGGTAAACACCGCATCCAGAGAGCAGAGATGGGCCCCTGAGGCTACAGTGAGGTGAGTGGCAGGTAGCAACACAAAAAGGCAGGTGAGGGGAGTCACATGACCCGAGCGACAGGCCACAGAGTAGGAACTACTCTCTAGGCTCTGAGAGGAGCCTCCCAGAGCCTTCACGTGGCACAGGAGCTCAGGCCAGCAGAGCCAACACAGTAAGATCACAGGTGAACCATGAGGAGGAAGACGGAACCTTGCTGGAGACCAGGGGGCCCTGAAGGGGTCCAGGCCAGCGAGGGAGATATGAATTCAGTTGTGGGAGGGAGCGAGAAATGCAGGAGACAGAAGGGTTTGCCAGCAGACCAGGTAGCACTTGAGAGAGGAAATGCTTATAAACTCAGATGGCGAAAGAACAAACAGGCTGTTAATCGCTGGCTACCGTCATCATCTTGTGGCCTTTGTCTTTCATCCTGGAGAATGACAAGGAGCCACGTGGTACCTGAGCACATTTACAGGTGGCTATTAGTCCGGGGGGAGGGATGATGAACAACTGTATGACACACTCTCCAAAGCATCGAAGTAAACCGTAGCTGAGTGCCAATCACAGCCAAGGGCCACAACGCATCTGAGGTGGGCAGGGGCACACGGGCAACCCCCACCCTCAGGGTGCTTAGCAGCAGGCACGTGTCAGCTCCTCAGAGGAGTCCCTGGGTTGGGGCTAACCGGCAGTCGGTTCAAGGCCCCTGTGAGGTGCCTGAGAAGAAAGCCCTCGTGATTTGTTCCCAAAAGGCCACCGCCCTGGAAACCTCACTGAGCGGCTCAACTCTGACGCATGGGGTCACCGTGAGGTGGAGTCAACTGGTGGCTCTGGTATGACTAGCAAGCTCCCCGGAAGTGACAGTAACAGGAACGTGGTACACAGATGTCTTCGGGGGAGAGCCCCACGAAGCACTGGCCCAGGGGCCCTTCTAGGGCAGTCTGTGGGAGGGATGGAAGTGTCTGTCATCCAGTGAGCATCCAGTGTCATCCGAGCAGCCTTCACATTGCTCACATGGTCTAGTCTGAGCTGGGACACAGCCAGACACGCACAGACCACGTGAGACACCAGGGCCTCGATGACAACGCCACCACCGACTCCCAGCAGCAAGTGGCTGTTGTCCTGGGAGCTTGGAGCACTGTCCCCAGGCTCCCACATCATGTGTGCTGGGTGTCAGAGCCCAGGGCTCCGGCTCCGAGAACCCACATGGCACAGGGTCCCCAGAGCGTAACCAGGCTGCGTGGGCTGACCAACCCACATCATTGCAGCAATGATGCAACTCCACCAGACAGCCCGTCGCCCACACGGGCCAGCGTTCTGTGGCAGCTGGTCTCTCTGACCCATCAGGGCTATCTTGTAAGGAGACCCTCTGTGCATACACTGTGCTAAAGTGGTGGGCCCAAGACAGACCTTCAGAAAGGCACCCTGGAGGCTGATGTGTGTCAGGGACAAGCAATGTGCACGAGCGAGCAGCTGCTGACTGAAAGGCTGGTGGGTAGGCCCCGCCCAGCAGCCCACGGGAGAAAGACCTGGCTATCTCCTCCCGTAAAGGAGGCAGCCTGTGACAGCCCAGGAGCACCTCGACTTCTGCCCACGGGGTCGCCAGGAGTCCCAATCGACTCAACAATTTTCGGTTCTAAAGAGCCTTGATGGTGTACTGGTCAGGTGCCTGGCTGCTGGCCAAAGCTCAGGGATCTGAACCCGCCCAGTGTCTCTGTGTGCGAAAGCCTGGTGATCCACCACCACAAAGCCACCAGCCTAGGAAACCCCATTGGGCAGCTCTACTCGACGAGTCAGAATCAGCCGGACGGCACACAACACACGCAACCTGCAGAAGAGTCAGGGATACGGCACCAACACGAGAGAGCGCCCCAGGGAGGACCACTCCGAGCCCAGCCTCCAGAGCGCGCCACACAACACGGGAGCGCTGCATGTGGTCTTCGGGAACACGGCGCTGTGCGGGAGGGAGCTGCCGACATGGCAGAGGGAAGGCACGCTCCCTGGGGGGGAGCCTCACTCACCTGAGCACTCAGTGAGCCGCACGACACAGGCGCGAGGGCCAGAGCGTGCCGCGAGCCACGTCACTACGAACTTCTCATGAGACCACTGTCACACCACGTGCTTTCCAGGCATGAAGAGCCTTGTCGTCCACCTTACCCCACGCTCCAGCACAGGGCCCGCAGGCGGCGTCCCAGCCCTGGCAGAAACCAGGCCGGGCAGGGACTGACCTGTCCCTCAGAGAAAGACACCGGGACGGCAACTGTGTCTCCACACCCTCATTCAACAACTGCGAGCACTGGCAGTGAGCCACGACTGTCCTGGGCACGGTGCCTGGAGCTACACTTTGGAACCAGACTCAGTGGAGCCATCCCAGCTCAGGCTGCAGAGCTGTCCAGCCTGGTCACTGCCTCGTGTCGCCTCTCTGGTGACAGTGCAAGGCAATCAGAAGACTGCTAGCAGCACATGTGACACACTCAGCACAGAGCCGTCCACACAAACCAGCTCCCGCTAGGCTGACTCTGACTCACGGGGCCCCACGCCGGTCAGGTTACCACCCGCCCCGCAGGGTCTCGATGGCTGGTCCTTCAGTAGATCCAGCCTTTCCTCTGAGGAGCCCAGCCGAGCACACTGACTGCACTTCCCAGGGACTCAGACAGTAAGGTCGGCTCTGCTCTGTGTCAACAGAAAGGGGCCCCAGTGGTCAACGGTTAAGCACTTGGCTGCTACCTGAAAGGCTGGAGCTTCACACCCACCAGCTGTTCTCCAGGAGGAAGCCTAGTGACCTCCTTCTGAAAGCTAAACGCCACAGAAAATCCCAGAGGTCAGTTCCACTGTGACACGCACAGGGTCACTGTGAGCGGGAACCGACTGCACGGCACACAGAGTCTGAACACACCCTCCCCTGCACGTTAGCATCACAGCTCAGCAATACCAGGGAAAGCCAGGAGTCACTGATCTGGGGTAAGCTGCCTTCCGACGCCTCGATACAGCAACAGTCAGGGATAGGCCTCTAAGGTGGAGCCTCCTTTCTAATTCAGAGACCGCTGACTCCTCACACAGCGCTGCATGGGGCCCACACGCCCAGACAGCAACTCAATGCCAAGGCAGCCATGTCATTTCTGGGGCCTGAGCATCTTACTGACTTCAAGGAGCACCCAGTGGGCAGAGATTACACACCCAGAGGCCCTGAGCATGCATTCCTGGGGGCTCCATCCCAAGACACTCTACTGCCATAATTTCTGCCATTCGGAAGTAGCACCAATTCCACTGTAATTCTCCAAAACTCAAAACGTTTCTTCTAATTAGCAAGCAGATTGAAGAGGCTGGTGCTACATCTGCCTGCTGACGGGGAGTCCAGGCACCGCAGCTCATGCTCTCACACGAAGTTCCCAGCAACGCTGTGGGGGTTACCCAGTGTGCAGTCCAGGCCACTGGAGAGCCCACCAGAGGTCACAAGACGAGGACGTGGCCAACGCCTGCTCCACCAAGAAGGGAGGCTGAAAGACAACGCAAAGAACCCAGGCGTGCATGAAAGGTGCGTGACTGCCTGTGACAACGCCAAGGCCTTGCTCCCCATGAAGCAGGTTCCACGTGGACGCCAAGGGCGTGAAGCTGGAGGCAGAGTGCTGGGTTCAAATACCCACTCTACCACTCAGTCGTGGTGTGACCTTCGACTATCTGAGCTTCATAGTCCCATCTGTAAAGTGGGCATCCTTACAACACTCACTTCATGGGACTGTTGTTGAGAACAAGACAGGTTAACGTGGAGCAGGTGTGCAGGTCCACTCAGGCCACCAGTAAGCACCAATGCGGCTTTTCCCAGACTTTGCCGAGTGCTCAACTGCTCCAGGTGGTGTGCTGACAAAGGGTTAATGTTCCAGCACAAAGAGTACTTTCTACAATTCTACAGATGCACATGGACAAGCACACACACGACCAGAGAAAGAAGCAGAGAGAGCTGACTGGGACATACACACGACCCACGATGCAAGAAACTGCAAGCAC
>NW_006922174.1:1303409-1304960 GCF_000298275.1 Orycteropus afer afer
GATGCAAGGTTAAGACGAGGCTGAAAAAAATCACAAGAAGTCCACAAGAGCCAAAATGTGACCTTGAGAATTCCACCTGAATTTAGAGACCATCTGAAGAACAGATTGGATGCACTGAACACCAATGACTAAAGAACAGATGAGCATGGGACGAGATCAAGACCATCACAGACGAAGAAAGCAAACGGTCACTAAAAAGACAGGAAAGGAAGAAAGGACCAAAATGGGTATCAGAAGAGACTCTGAAATTTGCTCTTGAATGGAGAGAGCTAAAGCAAATGGAAGAAAGGGTGCAGTTTAAAAAAAAAAAAAAATTGAACAGATGATTTCAAAGAGCAGCTCAAGAAGGCAAAGTAAAGTATCAGAACAAACAAAGACCTGGAGTTAAGAAAAAATGCAAGCCCCGAGTTGCAATCTTGAAGGATTCTATATGGGCAAAATATTGAACAACACAGGAAGCATCAATAAAAGACAGAAGGAATACACAGTACCACTGTACCAAAAAGAATCAGTTGACATTAAATCATTTCAGGAGGTGGCATACCATCAAGAACCAATGGTATTGAAGGAAGAAGCCCAAGCTGTGCTGAAGGAATTGGCAAAAACCAAGGCTCCAGGAATTGATGGACTACCCACTGAGATGTTTCAACAAACGGATGCCCCGCTCATTTATGCCAAGAGATTTGGAAGACAGCTCCCTGGCCAAGTGACTGGAAGAGATCTATATTTGTGCCATTCCAAAGAAAGGTGATCCCACAGACTGTGGAAATTACTGAACAGTATCATTAATATCACACATAGGTGAAATTTTGCTGAAAATAATTCAAAAATGGTTGCAGCAGTATATTAACAGAGAATGTCCAGAAATTCAAGGTGGATTCAGAAGAGGATGTGGAATGAGGTATATCACCGCTGATGTCAGATGGCTCTTAACTGAAAGTAACAAATACCAGAAAGGTGTTTACTTGTGTTTTATTCACTATGCAAAGGCATTTGACTGTGTGGATCATAACAAATTTTGAATAACATTGCAAGGAATGGGAATTCCAGAACACTTAATTGTGCTTATAAGAAACCTGCGCACAGACAAGGAGGCTGTCGTTCAAACAGGACAAGGGGACACTGCAAGGGTGTTAAATCAGGAAGGGTGTGCATCAGGGTTGTATCCGTTCACCACACTTATTCAATCTGTACGCTGATCAAATAATTCAAGAGGCTGGACTATATGAGGAAGAATGTAGCATCAGGATTGGAGGAAGACTGATTAACAACCTGCAATATGCAGATGACACAACCTTGCTTGCTGAAAGTGAGAATAACTTGAAGCACTTACTGATGAAGATTAAAGACTACAGTGTGCTGTATGAATAACACCTCAACATACAGAATATGAAAATCCTCACAACTGGGCCAATAAGCAGCATCACGATAAATGAAGAAAAGATTAACATAATCATTTTACTTGAAAAAACAATCAACACCCATGGAAGCAGCAGTGGGCAAATCTGCTGCAAAAGACCTCTTTAAAGTGTTAAGAAGGAGCTCTGGTGG